>NC_061111.1:162330331-162460187 GCF_002878395.1 Capsicum annuum | reverse complement strand
GGATGAAACCAATTGCATTGGAAAGAAGACTCAAAGATCTTTCTTTTCATAGGTGGAATCTCTCTCAGTTAATTATATTAAGGGAGTTATGATCGTTCAAAGTTGACCCAAAAAAAATGGCTGACCTCAGTAGTTTGTGTGCAGGAAATTTTCCTGCACATTTACTATTCCCAATATCCCGGCCACCATTTTATAGTTTCGAAAGTGCTCGATTATATTCGAAACCTATCCGTTTTGGAAATCTTTATATCGTTGGAAAGCTTATTCAATAACCTTCGTATGGAACCATCGACGGGCAAATTCCGATATAAATAAAATAAAATAAAATTAATTTCATATAAATAAGACCAATACACGTACTTGAATACGCCAATATATGTACTTGAATACGGGGTGTTACACTATTCTCCAGGCGGGTTCCTGACTTGCAATTTCTTCACCCTATTCTCTAGTCAGGCTCCTGACTTCCTATTTTCTTCACCCTATTCTTCAAGCTGGTTCTTGACTTGTTATTTCTTCACCCTATTCTCTAGGTGGCCTCCTGAATTGTAATTTCTAATCTTCATCCTGTTCTCCAGGTGGGCTACTGATCTTAAAGTCAAAACTAGAGCAAAAGTTATCTCAAATAAAGATTATGATATAAAAAGATCCTATTTTTTCAAAAGATAAAGTTCCATTTTCCAGGAGGGTCCTGAATTGAAAGTAAAGTTTCAAGTAACATGAATAAAATTTTTACACCAGTTTATCATTAGAAAAATTTTATGTGTGTCAAACCAAATCATAACTACCTGCAAAAATGCACAATGCAATGGTGAATCAAGACTCTGATCAATAAATGCATCTTTTGAGAGTCAAATCGAATGATCAAGACTAAAAATGCATCTCTTAAGAGTTAAAGTGAAAAATTTTGACCAAAAAAATACATTTTTTAGGATTAACAACACAAATTATGAAGTGCACCTCCTAGCCATGAAACATGAAAGACCCAAATTAGAATGTGTGTCTCTTAGGCGTACAGGATAATGAGTTTCAGCATAATTTTGACTACCAAACCTGTGAAGCAATATTGCCTCTTGCATTTGCAGAAGTGAGGAATTGCACCTCTTGATAGTTGTGGTTTGAAGCCTTCAATTTGAAGGTAAAATATGTTCATGTTTCATACAAAGAATACGTATGAGTATAACAACACAATGGTTGGTTTGTGGCTTTAGATTTTGAGGCAATCATTTTTGCACTTGTCACATTTAATCTTTCTTCTAACCATTGGCATATGTCATTGACTTGCTGCACCATTGATCTATACTCAGATTATTAAGAGTGACTCTGAAACAAACACAATATCTCTATTTTATTATGTCTCTCAGACAAACCCTTTGAACGTTGGTATTTTACGAATCCCAAAACCTATCTATTGACAAAACTTTCATGCCTTGTTTTGACATCACAATCATGTTTCTTTCATGTGCTGGCCTTTTGTTTTGCTTTGTGCAATTAAAGAAGTTGGTAGCAAATTTGTAATCCTTTCTCACTTATTTTGACATGAACTTGACTTAAAGATATGAGAAAACTGATAAGAATTTTCTATTTGGATAACAGACTCAAGAACACAAAATAAAAATATAGAGAAGAAAGAAAAGACAATAAATGTCCCTTTTTAAAAATAAAGAAAAGAAAAAATTATCTGAAAATGACAGCCAGCTCTAATGATTATGACACGCATATTGAATTAAGTTTCTTGATCATTCCATCCAAACTTTTCAACAATTGTTGTTGAGTTAATGACCCTAAAACTGGGTTGCTTCCTTAAGCCCATTGCATTCATAAACCTTGTTCGGCTAGTGACGTCCCGAAGGATTTTCGCCAACAAGCCTCTCTTATTTTTATTTCTTTTAGCTCATTATCATTTTATGATGCTCGTGGCATTACAATACTCTCATTTTTATCTCCCTTAGATCGCCATCGCCTTATGATATCCGTGAGGGTTTTCACCAATGAGACTCTCATTTTTTGTTTCTCTCAACTCATCATTATCTTACGGTGCTCGTGAGAACTTTTACCAATGAAACTCCCTCATTTTCATTTTCCTCAGCTCACCATCGCCTTCTGATGTTCGTGAGGGTTTTCACCAATGAGACTTTCTCATTTTCATTTCTCTCAACTCACTATCGCCTTAAGTTTTCGTAAGAGTTTTTACTAATAAGACTCTCTCATTTTATTTCTTTCAGCTCACTATCGCCTCACGGTGGTGCCTATGAGAGTTTTCACCAATGAGAATCTCTCATTTTTATTTCTCTCAGTGTACCATCACCTTATGGTTTCTATGTGGGTTTTCACCAATAAGACTCTCTCATTTTCATTTTTCTCAGCTCACCATCGCCTTGAGATGTCTGTGAGAGTTTTTACCAATGGAACTCTTATTTTTTTTCTCTAAACCCACCATCGTCTTACGATGCCCGTAAGGGTTTTTACCAATAAGGTTTTCTCATATCAATTCTCTTAACTCACAATCGTCATACGGTAGTTGTAGGGGGGGTTTCACTAACAAGACTCTCTCATTTTATTTTTATCTTATTTTTTATGTTGATGAATGAGTAGTACACAAAATACAAAATCATATATCCATTGCATTCTTAGCCTTAACCTTTTTAAAGATTAATCTGAAGGTCTTTCTTTGGTTGTAACGTGGCTTTTGGATAGGGTTAGAAAGAACAGATGGCATGAAGCTCAAGAGACACTTGAAGTGAGTGAGATTTACAACTTTTGAAATCGTCTAAAACAATGAAAACTAACCCATGCCCCAGTTTCTTTTAAATGGCGCATTCTTTAACTTTTACTTGGTTGGACCGAACTCCAGAGTAGTGTTGCCTATGTATCCTGTTATTGCAAGAATCAGGTCAAATGTAGTTCAGACAACTTGTTCTTTCGCTT
Organism: Capsicum annuum; assembly: GCF_002878395.1. Lineage (NCBI taxonomy): Eukaryota > Viridiplantae > Streptophyta > Magnoliopsida > Solanales > Solanaceae > Capsicum > Capsicum annuum. The sequence continues at coordinate 162,457,259 of NC_061111.1, read as the reverse complement.
GATTTTGATTTTTTTCTTTATTTTCCTCTTTGGAACATTTCTGACTGTATTTTTCTAATCACTCCATCTTTTTTTTGGACTCACTTTTTTTTTAAAACTTTTTTGACTTTATTCTTTTGCTCGACACTTTTTTTTTAAATTTTTTTTTGATTCAAAATTGATAGAGAAAGAGAGGGTACAAAAGAAAAAAATAGAACTAAAGCTCGAACGGGGTAAACAAAGGAGACACAATGTTTGGATAGTAGAATGAAATACTTTCGTCATATCAATCTTTAAAATGCAAGTACAAAGCATCCAATATGGAAGTGGAAGTTGAAGATCACTTATACCATCTTTTTCACAATGATCATGCGTGTTACTTCTCATTATGCACTTGTCAAACATACAACTCCATATTTGTTGTACACACCTTACATTGGACGACTCATACTTTAGTGAAGCAAACTTTTCTTTTGTTTTCCTTGACAGAGGAACACGTTCCTCCAATTCAAAATGTTTGAGATAGATTTTTCAATTAATGATCTTGTTATTCTTGTGATTCTCAAAATGATTACCTTAATTTATTCAAATAAGGCTTCAACTTGATCAATGAATGTCTCAATACTCTATCTATTTTCTCATATGCTCTTTTTCTAACTTTAACATTCTGAATCACAGTTTTAAAGTTAAACTGGATTTTAAGGTTTGGATGAAAATTTTGCAAGCACGTCATATCACTAGAAACAACATAAAATGTTCTATGTAAATAAAACAAGCAAATAACACATTAAAAAAAAGGGACACTATAATTAGTTAAAAAGAAAGATAGAAAGGTTTGAACATAAACGATAAAGGGACAAAACAAGATAGATCCCGAACTACAACCTTGAAATAATTTGGATAACAGAAAACAAAATAAAAGAAACTACCAAAATCCCTTCCTAGTAAGGAGAGGAATGACTTCCCAATTGCTAAACTTGACATCTTAGCCACTGGTTTGCACATCAGCATGACTAGAGGTTTCACCAATTTTAAATATATTCCCTTCAACAAATAAGTTCTGGATTCCCATGCTTAACTCATTACTTCCCATGTATTGTGCATTACCGTACATTGGTGAAGGATTCTGTGTGATGCTCGTAGTGTCAATGTATTACACTACAATCAATTTTTATTGAATCATCCTTTTTATTTCTCTTTTCAAAGTATGATAATCTTCAGTACGGTGACCCTGAACATTAGAATGATATGCACATTGTACATTAGGATTAAAATTTCTTGAATGAGGGTTAGGAGTATATCCGAGGAGAGGAGTAACCATGCCCCACAGTTTTAAATTTTAAAACAAATTGATATAGGATTCCCCAATTGGTGTGAAATTATCCCTTGGCTTCTTCCTCTTTGCAAATTCTAGCCTGGATTAAAAATTAGACTTAGGGGTACCTTGGCGAATATGTGAGGGTAGAGGATGATTCTGTGAGATCGGTGTGAGCCATTGTGGATAATAATATGGATGAGTATATAGTTGTGCATTGTTCAAAGAATACTGAGGAAGAGGAATGGAATATTTTGGATTTCGAAGAGAGGGTGAGTATGTGGATATGATGTATAGGCTCGGGGTTGAGGCTAACAGTATTGGTGAGTTGGACCTCTTGAGCTCTGTTGTGGCCCCAACACAACAATAGCTACATTTTCCTTATTCTTTCTTTCAATTCCCTTCAATTAATTGAAATACCGTCTCAAGTGTCTCACATAATCCACATGTCCATCATGCTTCTCAGATTCCAACATCTTAAAGCTAGGGAAAGTTTAATACTTGGAACCATGCCCCAATCCTTATATGAAACATCTTCATAACCTGCAAGTCCCAGAGAATTTTTCATAACCTTTTCTACATTCTTCATTTTTCTAGACATTTTCTCTCACTCTTCTGTCATGCCAAGCTTTTTGGTAAGAAATCTTGGTGGTCTAGTTAACTTAGATGTAGGCTCAGGATTATAACAACAATCATGAAGAGTATTAAACATAAACTCACTAGCAGATTGAGGAAACACAATCGTTGGGCGGATAACCAAGGTGGAAGTCTCAGTAGAGGGTTGAGAAATAATAGCACGAACATTAGGTAGTGTTGTAGCTATGGTAGATTTATACTGATGAGTTAGGAAATGAGTGGTAGAAGCATTGGAATATTGTTGGCATGGAGTAAATTCTGATACATATTGTGGTATATCAACAACAACAGAAAACTGAGTTTGCGATATTGGAGGAAAGCTAAAGGTATTTGTAGGTTCAATCACGAGGAATGGAGGAGGAGGCAATCCACTATCCGAAGCGCGATACATTTCTTTATTTGTTATCTTAGTCTCAAAATCTCTTGCTTTAAACTCTCATTTTTTGACTCTTTGTCTGATCCATGATGTTACTCTCAATATCTTTGTAGGACATAACTAACTCTTTCTTGGACTTGGTGTAATATGGAGGACCATCTGAATGCCAAAAACCAACCACCTTAAACTAAATGAACAATAGAGATAACAAATGCGTTAGAGTTCAACATTTTCTCAAGATTTTTTTCCTTTTTTGTTTCTTTTTCTTGTAAAGATCACCAAACCCTATAAGGGCGCCTACGTATCTCACCCCTGAGAGAAGAGTTAAGTGTTCGTAGATTGTAAAGTTTGGCCAAAAAATGGCCAATCAACCTCTCTTTCTTTTTTTTTTTTCATGAAATTTTAGAGGAAAAGAAGATAACAAAGCTTCAAAAGCAGATGGAAATCTTTTTAATTTTTTTTAGCTTTAAAAATCCCCTATACAAAATGAAACCTATGATAATCAAAGAAAGATTTTGTTTTTGTATTTTCATATGAAGAAACGCATGGCTCAACTAATCTATTACAAAATGAAAATCTTTTGTATTTTCATGTGAAGAATAAACGTGAAACAACTAATTCAAAAAGAAGAGTAAAGATTTTTTTATTTCAAAAGATATTTACACAATCTTTTAAAATTTTCATTCTTAATTTAATTTTAAAATGAAACAAAAAATTATCAAAGAATTTTTTTTTGTATTTTTTAGATGAAGCAACATGTGCAAACAACTAATCTGAAGTGAAGAGCGAAGAAATTTTTTTTTTTCTTTGATTGTTATTTTCTAAAAATATTGACAAGAATCTTTTTTGGATTTTTTATTTTGAATTTCATACACAATGAAACTTAAAATTATCACAAAAAAAATTATTTTTCATATGAAGCAACATGTGGAAACAACTAATCAAAGAAAATTATTTTTTTCTTTTTTTATTATTTTCAAAAGATATTGACAAAAATCTTTTTGAATTTTTGATTTTGAATTTCATATACAAATAAAACCAAAAATATTAAAGGGGAATCTTTTTGTTTTTTTTTTCTTTTTAAAGACGTATAAGAAAAACCAAATCTAAATGAAGCGTGAAGAAAAATCTTTTTAATTTATTTTTATAATAAGATCACCGAACCCTAGAAGAGCTGCCTACGTATCTCACCCCCAAGAGTGGAGAATCAGGTGCGTATAGTTCATCCAGATTGGAGACTTAAAGATTAAATAATAGACTGAACTCTAACTTGAGATACACGATAAAAAACAGATGATGAAAAAGGTTAATAAAATATTTTTTGAGTTTTAAGTTTGACACTTCACATAAAAATGATACGAACTACCACAAAAGAAAAATCATTTTTGTATTTATAGATTAAATTATTCGAAAATAAAGCACCACCACAAATAAAATTTTCAACGTTGAAAAATATATAAAGACACAAAAAAAAAAAATCTTTTTGACGCTTTTCTTATATAAAATGTACAAGAACTGAAAATCTTTTTGAACTTTACTATATAGAAATGTATTGAACTCCTACAATTTTTTTTTTTTTTGAAATTCTCAATTTATAAATGTGTTGCTGAAGGAAATAAAGAAAAAATATTTTTGATATTTTTTTTTAGAAAATGCATGCAAAACGTAAAAAATCTTTTTGAATTTTTTATTATAAAAATAAAAGCCATAGAGAACTCCTATAAACCACGAAACTCTTTTTTTTTAACCTTTTCTTGCCTAAAAATACGTTCCCTCAATTTTAGCATATGCTTCCCTAAAATAGTCCGTTACATTAAATTTTTATCTTTAAAGATGCAACAAGTAACGCATTGAGATGTTTAGGAGTAAGTCACCTACAAAGGACCAAACGAGTCCCAAAAGGTCTCAACATGATGCGAATAAGAATGACCTAAAGTTGACCTAGGTTGGGGTTCAACTAACAACGCTGTTCGGGGGAGTGTATGATCGATGGTGGCTGTGATTGCTTTCTACCCACTCCAGATGTCCGACGGCTCTCCCTTCTAAAATAAAGTTAACTCAACAAAAGTTTGTTTACATGACTCCGCATATGATGATATAAAACGGTAACACATAAGAAAAAAATATAAATAAATAGAACGTAGGCACCCAACAATGATAAAACAATAACACAAACAAATGTCTATACACCTGTAGTGTCAAATTAAGCTGATACAGCTCAACAATGAAGCTCGAATTCTAAAATTTCCCAACAGAATCGCCAGAGCTGTCACACTCTTTTTTAATTGAAAAATGTATTAGTTTTTAGTTCGAAAAGGGAATTTGTTATTAAAGTGACTAAAAGGAACGATGTTTCAAAAAAGGATTTTGCAATTAACTCTAAAGTCGCTACATGGTATTTTGCAATTAACTCCAAATTGATCCACGAACAGAGATTTAAGTTAAGGAATTTTATTGATCGGGGGGAAGGTGTTAGGCACCCCTCGGTCTCGTGGTTCGACCACGGTCGCTTTGTTGAGTTATATTGACTAATACAATATTATGAGATGATAAACTCACAAAAGGCACCCACATGCAAACAAACAAATAAACAACCAAAGTTTCAAAAAATAATGTCTAGATTCCAATGAATGCGGTCCCAAAAATGAAAAAAGTACTGAAATAAAAACCTAAACTAATTTAAAATACCTTGAACTATGCTCTATCCAATGCCTCAAGCCTTGATTATGAACATACTCCATATATATAATACCTCGAGGCATTCTCTGGTGAATAAGTACAATTTATCTTGGGATATTTTCTGATAAAATGAATACATAAGACCTCAGTGCATTTCCCGATAAAATGAATACAATTTTAATTTTGTGCAATAATAATAGAAAACCATTCAAACACACATTCAAGCATTCAATAAGGATGGAATCCTAAAATTGCCTATCCCATTTGATGGCCTAATCATGATACTATAGAATTGAACAATGATCCATAATTATTCCAATTCTAGTTTTCTCTTAATCCGACAGCACGACATAAATTAACTCAATTTAATGGACCCAATTTCAATCTAAACACAAACATCCTAACTGAAATTAATTGTCCAAACTCAGATTGTCATCAAATTTATACCATTAAGATCAATTATTCATAATCAAACAAACATCAAGTAAAATCACCCAACTAATAGAACAATAATATCAAATCATGTCCACAATCACATAAAAAATTAAAAGGAAGAGAATAGAGAATTGACCCTCAATTTTTATTTCAATCCATCAAATTATTGATTGGAGCTTTGATCGAGATACCTTGAACCAAACCTTTGATGGACAAACCCGACCCCAACTATCTTTTATGACTGAATGGTGTTGGTTCACCAATAACTCGTTGATGGTGGGACTTTTGCGCATGTGTTGTCTTGGAGGTTGGATTTTTGGTTGTTAATGGAGAAATTAGGGTATTTAATAGATGTATATGGTAGGTTATTATTGTTTTCCAGTTGGGTGGGCTTGGTTAAAGAGTCAATGGTATTTTATTTTTTGATAAAATTTCATCGAAATTAGGACAAACGGGTCGATTTTGGTCACTGATTTTAGTGGGTTTTGGGGTGGAACTAGAACTGGTGATTTAGGAAAGCGTTCACCGGCAGAAACTCATCGGAATTGACGTGAATCATCGGTGGGAAATGTCATTTCGGGTGAAACTTCACCGAAAATCTCAACTCTTTTCCTTTACTAATTTTTCTATATCTCTCTCTATTTTCTCTATCTCCCTCTCTATTCTTCTCTATACTCTCTCTCCCCTTATATTTTCTTCCCCCTATGAGCCTTTCCTCTCCTACTATGTATGTATTTTTTCCCTATTTTTCTCTTATTTTCCTTCTTTCTCTTTCTTCCTCTGTGTTTCCTATTTCTCCTCTTTGTTCACCGATTCTTCTCTCTCTATTCATTTCTTGACATTAATAATCTCTTTTTCCTCTCTATCACTTGTGTTGTCACTTAAATGTGTATATGTATTTGGGTATGTATAGTGTGCATGGTGAATCTATATGTGTTCTGTTATGGTGTTTGTATATCGAGTTTTATGTATGTTATTGTGTTTGCATTTGAGAAGGAAATAAAAACGTGACTTGTGAGCGAGGGGCACATGGGATAGGGTAGTTAGGGTGGTGAGGTGCCTATTTTTTGTTATTCATTTTGTTGTTATTGGATAAAGGAAAAACATGTAAAAGAGAGGAGGGGGAGTTGGTTATTTTATCCATTGTGGACGAGTAGTTGAATAGGTGAGGGTGCGTGGTAAGGGTGTGGTGAATGGGTTAAGTTAATGTCTGGGGGCATAAAAAATTATGTGTCTACAATACTTATGGGAGATCATTTGCTTAAAAGTATATTGTGATTGGAAGCCTATGTTGTTCCCTTCTTGTTCTTAGTTTGGTCATGTTTGTAGAAAGAAAGAAAAATCTCCACCAGCCAAAACAATGTCAAGCCATTGGTCAAGGAGCAGAATATGCAACATGGAATGATTGGAGGTAAAAAACTAGTCCAAAAATTGATGGAAAAAAGAGGTGTAATACCCTGCACTTTTTCTCGCTTAAATTCGTTCCTAGAATGTTAAGAAATAGCTTTCAAAATGAAGAATATTTATTTCGTGTGGAATTTTTCCAGATTTAGACCTCCCATTGTGTGGGAAATTGAATAAGATTTTCATCGATACCAAATTCACCTAAATCCGACACGTGGTTGAGAAGTTATGATTTTTAAGTTTACAGAGTGCCCAGGTGGCACTCAGCACATTGCAGAGAAGGCAAAAATGGCAATCGTCAATTCCAGTGGACCTCCGTAATATTGGCGCATCGTGGAGTGGTCCATTTTCCCATTTTTCAAAATTTAGTAAACCAATGTGATCTTACCACGTTGCACCAATGGCCAAAATGACATTCCAAAGGGGCACTGCGACGGTGGCGCATCGCGGAGTCTGCCCAGTTCCCAATTATCCAAATTCCAGTGAGCCATTGCGATAGTGGAGTGTCGCGGTGGCCTGCCAGTTTGAAAAAATATTGCGTTTTTTAGTTCTGACTTAAAGTTTAATAGGGGTATTTTGGTCAATCTCCAAGGCCCCAATTCGTCCAAAACAAGGAATTAAGCATATTCTTAGCACTTTATGCTCATTATTCACCATTCTCCTCAAAAGCAAAACCATAGAACTCAAGAGCTTCTTCTTCAAGAAATCAAAATCCTTCATTGTTTCTCCAAGAAAGCTTAAGATTGAGGATTCCCAAGACAAGATAATCAAGAATCCACATCCAAGAACTCAATTAGGAATCAATAATTCAAGTTTCTTCACCTAATCATCAATCAAGGTATATGGGGTTTATGACCAAGGATCTTCTTCCATCATTGTGCCCAAAACCAAGCTTTTATTTAAAATTTATATGATTTTAAATGATTATTCATGAGATTTGAATTAGGGTTCTTATCCATTATTGCTCTTTGCAAGATTTTGAGATTTCAAGTGTTTTAGAAGTTGAATTGTATGTCTATTTTCATATTTTCATGCCTATTGCAGTAATTTATAAATTTTGAGATGAACTATCATTGTTTTCAATATCAAGCATGATTATTATGATGTTTTGACATGAGATTGAAGCATGGGTTATTACCCCGAGATTGAATATTGTTATTTCAAGAAAGATGATACTTTAAGCATCCTATTATCAGATTATTTATAAATTTTTAGTAAAGCTTTGATCTTTCGATCACTAGATAAGTTTTGAAATCCACTTTGCAGATTTACTACAGATTATAGAAATCAAAATAGCTTCATTTACAGATTAATTCAGATAAGTGCATAACTGGTTTTATAATAAACCCTTATTCTAGTTTTAAAGTGGATTTCTAATAAGATGAGCATAGCAAAGTACAGAGAGTAGTATTTAGCATCGAGTTGGGTATGATTCCAAATTCTCATACCCTAGAACTACATGTCACCATAGAATTGAGATTAAAGTGCCCATAGTGGGCTGAGATAGTGATCACTTAAGCTGAGGTTATACTCCTTGGCAAGAATATGACACCTCTCCCCAACGTGAGGTTTTTTCCTTAGGAGGACGAGATGTTGGACTCCATGTAGCTTGCATGATTTATGTCTGTTAAGAGAACCTCCCTACTAGTAAAAGTAAATAAATAGTTTTGAGCATTTCCCTACTAGTAAGAAAAACTTTTAGAAAACCAAGTGCAAAGGCTCACAGATTTACTCAGATTTTACTTTATAGAAAGATAACAGTTACAGACTTCAGCTTTTAGATTTTAGATTTTAGAAGTGAGCTCTTTCTACACTTAGACAGTATAATTTACAGACATAATATAGGTACAACTTTCAGAACTAAATGTTATGACTCACTAAATTTATAAAGTATGACTTGCTTCTTATTATTTTTGTATTTTAGATATTCCAGCTTATGTGAGTCATTTACATTCAACATGCATTATTTTATAAAGTATGATGATATAATATTTTATTTATGCATTTCACCCCTATTTACTTAGTACATCCTCAAAGTATTGATCCATATATACGTTTATGTGCTACATTGTCTCATAATATAGGTTCAGGTGCTCAGCATCAGCAGTGTGAGTAGTTCGAGCATCTTCTTCTACATCTGACAGCTGGTGAGTCCTTATAGTTCGGGGACTTATTCATTCAGATTCTGTATCTTAGTAGTGTTATTTGATTCAGTCTTCTTTTTAGACTGTTCAAGTTAGCTGGGAGTCTGTCCTAATGACCCTTTAGTATTAGTAGTAGAGGCTTGTCAGACTGCTAGATTTTATTCAGACTTATAGTATTTGATTTTCAGACATTTTATTTAGATTATTCTCAGTTATTTTAGATAGTTTTCGTATTCAAGATGACTTTCATGTCTATATTACTTTGATCCTAGTAGAAGGTAAACAGGGTTAGCTTAAGGCTACTCATAGTCTTGAGTATCGTGTGACATCTCAGGATCAGATTTTGGGGCGTTACAAACTTGTTATCAGAGCCTAAGGTTTTTAAGAGGCCTAGAGAGTCAGACAAGCCGCATTATGTAGAGTCTTGATCATGGGTGTGAAGTGCTCCATATTTACGAGCAAGAGGCTATAGAACGTTCTGAGGAAATCATCTCTTTATTTCATGATCTATCATGCTTACAGTAGCTCTATCTTCTTTTAACTTATGCTTTTATGTGACAGTTGAATATGCCTCATCATCGAGCTAATACCCGTAGAAATAGTAACCAGCCACCCCAACCCGCTGATCCTTTGAATGAGAATATATCACATGCTGAGTTTAGGGCTGCCTTTCAGGTGTTAGCCTAGGCAGTGACTGCTAATGTTCATGGAAACCATCAGAATCAGGCTACAGTCCCACTTCAGCAGAATGGGGATTTAGCAACAGCTAAAATTAGAGACTTCATAAGAATGAACCTACCAGAGTTCTTTGGGTTGAAAGTAAGTGAGGAATCACAACTTTATCTAGATGAAGTGAAGAAGATCACTGAGATTATGCATGTTTTTAGGAGGGAAACGTAGAGTTAGCATCCTATAGATTGAAGGATGTAGCGTATGATTGGGTAGTGATGTGGAAGAATGGTAGAGGTGAGAATGTCATTCCTATGAGTTGGTAGGTGTTTCAGGATTCTTTTCTAGATAGGTTCTTCCCACGTAAGATGAGAGAAACTAAGATAGAGGAGTTTGTAAATTTGAGGCAGGGCTCGATGACAGTGAAGGAGTAATGCCTTAAGTTCAATCAGTTGTCTAAGTATGCCCCTAATACGATGTCTAATCAGAGCGCTAATATGAGTAAGTTTGTTACCGGAGTGTCAAGCTTAGTAGTTAAGAAGTGTAGACTGCCATGATTATTGGAGACATGGATCTTGCATGCTGAACAGATTGAGGTAGAAAAGTTGAAGGGGAGAGATATAAACAATAAGAGGGCTAGAACAGGACAGTTTGAGTAGGGTCATAATAGTTCTTAAGGAGGAAATAGTTTGCAGTTTCAAAATCGTTCATCTATGTCGGCACCATCTTCAGCTAGTACTCCCGCTCTCAGAGGTAGACATGAGCAGTGAGGTAAGTCTTTTATTTCTAGAACTCAGAATAGTGTGAATGGAAGGCCTCATTATCCTTCTTGTGCTAAGTGTGGTAGAAATCATCCCCGTGAGTACTTGGCTGGTCAAAAGGGTTGTTTTGGTTGTTGTAAGTCGGGTCATGGAATTAAAGAGTGCCTATATACTTAGCAGAGAAATAGAGATGATCGTCCCCAGACTCAGACTACTAGTGCACCAGCTCCTTTAGGTCACCCAGTCCCTTCTCAGGGAGCATTATTTAGTACCGGTGATGATCAGCGCTAGAATTGATTCTATGCTTTACCATCTCGTAAGGAGTAGGAGGATTCACCAGATGTTGTTACTGGTATGCTTCGTGTCTTTTATTTTGATGTTTGTGTGTTGTTAGACCCTGGGTAAAGTTTCTCCTATGTGACCCCGTTAGTTGCAGTAAATTTTGAGATATGTTCTGAAAAGATCCCCGAGCCCTTCTTGGTGTCTACCCCAGTAGGGAGTCAATTATTGCTAAGCAGATCTATAGAAAATATCCTATCACTGTCCTTCATAAAATCATATTAGCAGACCAAATAGAGTTAGATATGGTTGACTTTGATCTTATTCTTGGTATGGATTGGCTCCATTTTTGTTATGCGTTTATAGATTGTCGCAACTGAGTGGTGAAGTTTCAGTTTCCAGATGAGCCAGTCTTTGAGTGGTCAAGTAATTTAGTGACTCCCAAGATTTATTCCATATCTTATCTTAAAGCCCGAAAGTTAATTTCCAAAGGGTGTATCTATTATCTTATTTGAGTTAAAGATACTAAGTCTGAGACTCCAACAGTTCAGTCAGTTAGTGTGGTCAATGAGTTTCTTGATATTTTTCTCGAAGATTTCCTAGGGGTACCTCTCGATAGGGAAACATAATTCAGTATTGACCTTCTTTTAGATACTCAGCCTATTTTTATACCGCCATATCGTATAGCTCTCTTTGAGCTTAAGGAGTTAAAGGAGCAACTTAAAGATCTTTTAGATAAAGGTTTCATAAGGCCTAGTGTTTCTCCATGGGGAGCTCCCATCCTATTCGTGCGAAAGAAAGATGGTTCTTTACATATGTGCATTGACTATCATCAGTTGAATAAAGTCACAGTCAAAAACAAATATCCTCTTCCTAGAATCTATTTCTTATTTGATCAACTGCAAGGTGTAATTTATTTCTCACAGATAGACCTTAGGTCCGGCTATCATTAGCTTAAAGTAAGGGAATGTGATATTCCAAAGACAGCTTTTAGAACCCATTACGATTATTTTGAGTTTCTAGTCATGTCCTTCGGACTAATAAATGCCCTACCAACTTTTATGAACTTGATAAACAGAGTGTTCAAATAGTATTTAGACATGTTTGCCATAGTCTTTATTGATGATATTCTTGTCTACTCTCGTAGTGAGGATGATCATGCAAACCATCTTAGAATTGTATTGCAAACCCTTAGAGATTACCGATTGTTCACCAAGTTCAGCAAGTGTGAATTTGGGCTAAGATCAGTAGCTTTCCTTGGTCATATCATTTCTAGTCATGGTATTAGAGTTGATCCCTAAAAGACACAAACTATAAGAAATTGGCCTAGACCTATGTCCCTATCAGACATTAGGAGTTTCTTGGGTCTAACTGTTTTTTACAGATGTTTTGTTGAGGTTTTCTCATCTATCATGTCTCCTATGTCTAGATTGACCTAAAAGAAAGTTAAGTTTCAGTGGTCATATTATTGCGAGAAGATTTTTTAGGAGTTGAAGACTCGACTCACTTCAACCCTAGTTTTAGCGTTACCTGATGGTACAAATAGTTTTGTGGTTTATTGTGATGCCTCCAGAGTTGGTTTAGGTTGTGTTTTGAGGCAGAAAGGTAAGGTCATATCCTATGCCTCTAGATAACTTAAGCTCCATGAAAATAATTACCCAACCTATGATCTTGAGTTAGTTGTTGTTGTGTTCTGTTTGAAAATCTGGAGACATTATTTGTATGGGGTGCATGTTGATGTATTCACAGATTACAAAAGCTTGCAGTATGTATTTACTCAGAGAAAGTTTGATCTCCATCAGAGAAGGTGGTTAGAATTGTTGAAGAATTATGATATGAGTGTGTTGTATCATCCGGGCAAGGCCAATGTAGTGGAAGACACCCTTAGTAGGCTGTCTAAGGGCAGTGTTTCCCATGTGGAAAATGATAAGAAGGAGTCAGTTTGGGAAGTGCATTGATTAGCTAGATTGGGTGTTAGGTTGGTTGACTCAGCTGAAGGGAATGTTTGGGTTCAAAATAGTTTTGAATCTTCCCTAGTTTCGAAGGTGAAGTAGAAGCAAGATGAGGATTCTAGTTTGGTCAAACTGAAGGAGTCAGTTAAAGACCAAAAGATAGAGGTTTTCTCTTAAGGGGGAGATGGTGCATTGAGATACCAGAGTAGATTTTGTGTGCCTTGTGTTGATGATTTGAGGCTGCGGATTATGGCAAAAGCGTATGGTGTGCGTTATTCTATCCATCCTGGAGCCACCAAGATGTACCGTGACTTACGAGAAATCTATTGGTGGAGTGGTATGAAAAGAGATATAGCAGAGTTTATAGCCAAGTGTACAACTTACCAATAGGTTAAGGTAGAGCACCAAGGACCTGGTGGTGCGTTGCAAGAGTTCGGTATCCCCACTTGGAAGTGGAAAGAGGTAAATATGGACTTTATGACTGGTTTACCCCATTTTCATCGTCATCATAAATCGATTTGGGTGATAGTAGACAGATTGACTAAGTCAGCATATTTCTTGCCAGTTCATACTTCTAACATAACTGAAGATTATGCTAAGTTGTATATCTGAGAGTTAGTTAGATTTTATGGAGTTTCTTTGTCCATCATCTCAGAGAGGGGTACTCAGTTTACCTCTCAGTTTTGGAGAGCCTTTCAAAAGGGTCTTGGTACCTAAGTTCATCTTAGTTCAGCCTTTCATCCACAGACAAATGGTCAGGTAGAGAGGACCATTTTGACTTTAGAGAATATATTGTAGGCATGTGTTCTTGATTTCAAAGGTAGGTGGGATAAGCATTTGCCATTGATTGAGTTCGCTTATAATAACAGTTATCATGCTAGTATTCAGATGGCTCCGTTTGAGTCTCTTTATGGGTGGAGATATAGATCTCCAGTTGGTTGGTTCGAAGTGGGTGAGGCCGCTTTGATTGGGCTAGATATTGTGTTTGAGGCCATGGAGAAATTTTAGTTGATTAGAGAGAGATTAAAAGCAGCCCAGAGTTGTCAGAAATTTTATGCCGACATGAGAAGAAGAGATCTTAAGTTTGAGGTTGATGATCTTGTGTATTTAAAAGTTTCACCTATGAAAGGGGTAAAGGGATTTGTCAAGAAGGGAAAGCTTAGTCCCCGTTATGTTGGTCCCTTTCGGATTTTGAGTCGTGTTGGGAAGGTGGCATATGAGTTTGAGTTACCTCCAGACTTATCCTCAGTTCATCCAGTATTCCATGTGTCCTTGTTAAAGAAGTACATGGACGATTCAACCGTTATAGTTCCTCTAGAAAGCGCAGATATTCAGAATAACCTTTCTTAAGAAGAAGTCCCAGTAGAGATTCTTGATCATCAGATTCGTAGACTAAGGAACAAAAAAGTTTCCTTGGTCAAAGTTCTGTGGAGAAATCAGTCCGTTGAGGGTGCTACTTGGGAAACAGAAGTAGACATGCATACCAAGTATCCACATCTCTTCTCCAAGAACTCAGCTTCAGTCGAAGGAAATAGTTTTCCTTCATTCAGTTCTTTTCCAGTTTCAGATTCAGCCATATAGATATTTTATTCATGAGAATTCATGCACTCACAAATCAATTTAGCAGATCATTATATTTGAGATTCAGTCATAGAGTTTATTATAGTTGTGCATGATAGTTTATAGCCTCAGATTCCTCAATATTTTTAGCTTAAATTAGCCACATTCGAGGACAAATATTTTCAAAGGGGAGATATTGTAATACCCCACACTTTTCCTTGCTTAATTTATTCCTAGAATGTTAAGAAATAGCTTTCAAAATGAAGAATATTTATTTCATGTAGAATTTTTCCAGATTTAGACCTCCCATTGTGTGGGAAATTAAATAAGCTTTCCATCGATACCAAATTCGCCTAAATTCGACACGCGGTTGAGAAGTTATGACATTTTTAAGTTGACAGAGTGCCACCTGGGCACTCAGCGCATCGCGGAGAAGGCAAAAATGGCAATCGGCAATTCTAGTGAACCTCTGTGATATTTGGTGCATTACTGAGTGGTTCATTTTCCCATTTGTCAAAATCCAGTAGCCCAATGCAATCTTACCGCATCACACCAATGGACAAAATGGCATTCCAAAGGGCCACCGCGATGGTGGCGCATTGCGGATTTTGCACACTTCCCAATTGTCCAAATTCCAATGAGCCACCGCGATAGTGGCGCATCGCGGAGGCCTATTAGTTCGAAAAAATGTTGTATTTTTTTGTTTCGACTTAAAGCTTAATAGGAGTATTTTGGTCAATCCCCAAGGCCCTAATTCGTCCAAAATAAGGAATTAAATATATTCCTAACACTTTATGCTCATTATTCATCATTCTCTTCAAAAGTAAAATCGTATAACTCAAGAGCTTCTTCTCCAAAAAATCAAAGTCCTTCATTGTTTCTCCAAGAAAGCTTAAGATTGAGGATTCCCAAGACAATATAATCAAGAATCAACCTCCAATAGCTCAATTAGGAATCAATAATTCAAGTTTCTTCATCTAATCATCAATCAAGATATGCGGGGTTTATGAACAAGGATCTTCTTCCATCCTTGTGCCCAAAACCAAGCTTTTATTTAAAATTTATATGATTTTTGAATGATTATTCATGAGATTTGAATTAGGGTTCATACCCATTATTGCTCTTTGCAAGATTTTGAGATTTCAAGTGTTTTAGAAGTTGAATTGTATGTCTATTTTCATATTTTCATGCCTATTGCAGTAATTTACAGATTTTGAGATGAACTATCATTGTTTTCAATATCAAGCATGATTATTATGATGTTTTGATATGAGATTGAAGCATGGGTCATTACCTCGAGATTGAATATTATTATTTCAAGAAAGATGATGCTTTAAGCATTCTATTATCAGATTATTTATAAATTTTTAGTAAAGCTTTGATCTTTCGATCACCAGATAAGTTTTGGAATCCACTTACAGATTTACTACAAATTATGGAAAGCAAAATAGCTTCATTTACAGATTAATTCAGATAAGTGCATAACTGGTTTTATAATAAACCCTTATGCTAGTTTTAAAGTGGATTTCCAACAAGATAAGCATAGCAAATTAAAGGGAGTAGTATTTAGCACCTAGTTGGGTATGATTCCAAGTTCCCATACCCCAGAACTACGTTCCACCGTAGAATTGAGGTTAAAGTGCCCATAGTGATCACTTAAGCTGAGGTTATACTCCCTGGCAAGAGTATGACACCTCTTCCCAATGTGAGGTTTCTTCCTTAGGAGGACGAGACATTGGACTCCATGTAGCTTGCATGGTTTATGTCGGTTAAGAGAACCACCCTGCTAGTAAAAGTAAATAAACAATTTTGAGCATTTCCCTACTAGTAAGAAAATCTTTTAGAAAACTAAGTGCAAAGGCTCACAGATTTATTCAGATTTTGCTTTACAGAAAGATAACAGTTACAGACTTCAACTTTTAGATTTTAGATTTCAGAAGTGAGCTCTTTCTACACTTTGATAGTATGATTTAAGATAGAATAAAAGTGTAACTTTCAGAACTAAATGTTATGACTCACTAGATTTATAAAGTATGACTTGCTTCTTATTATTTCTGTATTTCAGATATTCCAGCTTATGTGAGTCATTTACATTTAGCATGCATTATTTTATAAAGTATGATGATATAATATTTTATTTATGCATTTCACCCCCATATACTTAGTACATCCTCAAAGTATTGATCCATATATACGTTTATGTGCTACATTATCTCATAATGTAGGTTCAGGTGCTCAGCATCAGCAGTGTGAGTAGTTCGAGCATCTTCTTCTACATCTGACAGCTGGTGAGTCCTCATAGTTCGGGGACTTATTCATTCAGATTTTGTAGCTTAGTAGTTTTATATGATTCAGTATTCTTTTCAGACAATTCAAGTTAGCTGGGGGTCTTTCCCAGTGGCTCTCTAGTATTAGTAGTAGAGGCTTGTCAGACTGCTAGATTTTATTCAGACTTACAGTATTTGATTTTTAGACATTTTTTTAGATTATTCTCAGTTATTTAAGATAGTTTCCGCATTAAGGATGACTTTCATGTCTATATTACTTTGATTATGAGATTTGTACCTAGTAGAAGGCAGACAGGGTTAGCGTAAGGGTACTCATAGTTTTGGGCACCATGTGACATCTCGGGATCAGATTTTGGGGCGTTATAGAAGATACAACATATAAGTTTTATTTCTACCACATACATAAGACCTCCAGGGACTAAAGATCAGGCCACACCTCCTATGGGGATACGAAGTACATCTTATGTAGAATTGGTTATGCGTGGGTCAGTGAAAGATCATAGGGGTCCTATAATGAAGCTACAAAATACTCTTTCCCTTTAAGGCATGAGTTTATGGTTAGTAAGGAGATAGGAAAGCCTCATGATTGGAGGAGCACAACAACTCTCTAATACAATGGTTATTCTAGAATGTGTGAGGTCTTAATAGACCTCTCAAACAAAGAGAGATAGAGGTTTATCTAAGGACATAAAATATTAACTTAACCGGTTTTTTAGATACTAAAATTAAAAATCCTAAAGTCAAGATTAGTCTCAAGGTCTGTGCTAAAGGATGAAGATATATTCACAATTATAATGATTATGAGAATGGTCATATATGTATCTTATAGAAAGATGTCGAGATCCAACTACAAGAGCTGGACTCATAGACAATTCTTAAACTTCAAAGTAAAAGATAGAAATTCAAAATTTAGTTGTGCTCTAAAAGTAGTATATTGCAACAATAATATGGAAGAAAGAAAGAAAATATGGTAGGGCATAACAAGAATAGGGGCACAAATTGATATACCATGGTGTGTTTGTGGTGAATTTAACTTTTCTCTCAACAGTGAAGATAGAGTGGTAGGACAACCTATAGTTGAGTCTGATATTATAGATTTTGATAAAATAGTTGAGGAGTTGAACATGGTAGACATGAAGCATACTGGAAAACACTTTACTTGAACTAATAAACATGTGTGGAGCAAAATTGATAGGGCTATATGTAATGAATTATGGATACTACAGTATAGTAGTCTTACAGCTCAGTTCCTGGAGAATAATCTATTTGACCATGCTTCTATTCACATTGTAGTAACAAATAGAAATGCACAAGGTATTAAACCATTCAGGTTTATTAATGCCCTCACTAATGATGATAAATTTCTACTACTTATTCAACAGACGTGGAATAAATCTTCAAAAGAAAGGGTATGCTTAAAATATGGAGAAAATTACAGATGTGTAAAGTACATTTGAAGCAATTAAGAGTAACTTGTCAAATAGGCCGGGCTGGCCCGTTCTGGCATGGTAAGCCCGACCCATGTAGATGACTCGACCTGATTTGACTTGGCTCAGTGAGCCCCCGGGCTACAGGGCTGCCGGTCCTGGGTTGGGCTATTTGTTTTGCTGGCCAGGTATGAACCCGGACCAGGCCTACCGATTACCCGGCCCAGTTAGTTTTCTTTTTTTTGAAAAAATAGAACGTTGGGCTGCAATTTGCTATTTGAACTGTTGGGCCCAATGGCATTATAGCCGTTTGGGGCTGCCAACGGCCAAATGGCCTTAAATATTTACAAAAAAAAAAATTCAAAAAATTTTCTTTAATTCAAAAAATTTTCTATAAATATCCTACACTTTCAAATCATTTTCCACACAATTCTCATTCGGTCAAATCTCAATCTCTCTCAAATATTATAATTATATCCTAAAGTACTTAATTTTATTTTTTAATTTTGCGATTACAAATACAAGTGGAACTTTTCTAAAGTCGCAACTTTTGGATACTTCCAAAATTTGGTATTGTCGTTCCATCTCTTTTAATGTAGTGTATACAATTTGTTTTTATTATTTTTGTGTATTTTGAATATTCTTTAGTTTGATTTATACTATGGATAAATTAATAAACATAAATAAAAGTATCAAAAAAATTTATCCCAGAAGTGGTAGTGGTAGTAAAAAATGAATTGATGGCGGTTCCGGTAGAGGTAGTTCAAGTAGTAGATATACCCGTATGCCTCAGGTACCGCTTAATCAACCTTTTGACGAAGAAGTAGGTGTAGGTGCTCATGATATGGATTATGGAGAAGCTCAGAAAAATTATGGTACAGAAGAAGAAAATGAAGTAGATGCGGTTAATTTAGATGAAGATGATGAAAATATTGGTAAGACACCCGTAGTAGAAAATGCAAATGTTAGATCTGAATCGGTTAATCTTCCTCCCCGTTGTCCCAAAAACTCGTGGAAAAACTAGTATTGCATGAGAATTTTTTACACCTATAGAAGAACAAAATTAAGGTGCAATGCAATATTTGTCAACAAGTATTTCAGCATAAAAGAGAAGGCAATCAAGGGGGTATGGGTTCGTTGATGAGACATATAAAAGATAATCACGCTAGAGAGTTACTTATTGCACAAGGTGGTGAGACTGTTGGTGGGCCAACACAAACTAGAATGAACCCAACAATCGGTCAGTTAATTTAGAATTATAATAAATTGAGGGATCGGGAAGAAATAGCAAAAATGGTATTTGTGGGTTGTTTGTCTTTCACTTTTCCTTCTTCAGATGCTTTTATTCATTAGATTCAAGCAATTTATAATCCTATGTTTAATGATATTCCTAGGGGTACTTGTCGGGCCGATATTCTTAGACTTTATTCATAATATGTTTATTATTGATCTATATTATTAAAAAATATTCAATGTAGAATGACTCTAACTTCTGATCTTGGATGTGCTGTTAATAAAAATAATTGTTTAACCATTACTTGTCATTAGATTGATAGTAATTTTGTTATGCAAAAACGTATTCTAGCTTTTTTGTATGATGAAGATCGTAGACATACTAGAGAGTTTATTTCTGAATCTATTAGTAAAGTTGCAGAATTTTATGGTATTGAAAGAAAAATTTTATGTATTGCTTTTAATAATGCTTTTAACAACAAGACTGCTATTGAAAAGTTAAAAGCTGAACTCTCTCCGCCGTTACCTGAAATATTTCATGTTAAGTGTGCTTGTCATATATATAATTTAATTGTAAAAGATGGTCTTGAATGTAATTTGTTTTAGATACATAATAACAAAACATGTATTGTTCTATATTAATATGTATCTTTTTCATTTGTTGCTCTTTCAGTTTCCTGCATTTTTCCTTTAATCACATTAGATATAAAAATAATTTAATTTTTATCTAAGTAATAATCATTACATTTGCCTGCTATAACATATATTCCATTTGATTACAATTTGAACATCATCTGGATGTCATCATGTACTACTTGAGGAAGAAGTACAAGAACAAGAATTTTCCAACCAACAGATACACTACCACAGATTGTTTTTTCAAAGTGTACATCGATAAGACTTATGCGAATTACTATAATGCCGACGTTGGTAAGGAACTTGCAACTCAAGAAGGGTGGGACATTTAAAGATATAATTATATTTTGATATATGAGTATATAGGTGTTATTAATTAAATTAGTGATTGCTATGCAGAGATTGCAATGTATTTATAGTTGTCTATGCCGAGTATCTGAGCAAGAAATTAGGCATTCTATCTTCTAGTATTGATGCTCAATACCATCGTCTGAGATATGCTAGTTTTTTGTGCTAGTACAAATCTGAAAAAGCAAAGAATCACTATTTTTGTCAGAATAACGATCCACCAAGGCCAATTAGCAAGTTCGCACCAAAACAAACAGACCGTGTTTTGCATATTCAGTAGTTGTTTATTTGTTTGCTAGTTGAATATTAAAATCATTGATGATGTTATAAACTTTGACAATGTTTTGATGATGTTAGTAATGTGTAGATAAACATACATTATGTTTCTTTAATGATTAAAACCTTCTACTTTGGCACCCATTTTAACGCAATGCTGAAACATTTAAAGATATAATTATGTTTCGATATACGTTTTTCTTACTTTATAAAGACACTGTATTAGATACATATTTTACAATTGTATGTATCTAAAATAATGAAATATATAATACAATATAATGGTAGAAAGCAACACAACATTGCATTGTTACGTATCTGTAATCGTTTTTTGTTCCTACTAAGACATGTTGTCTCTAAAGTGCATAACAAATTGTAGCATAATTTAATAGATCTAACTCTTAAAACTATTAACATATTAGATTTTACAAGTGATACCAATTATTTAAACTTGTATCTAAAATTTATATGAGATACATATTACTAAATTGTATGTATATAGAAAAGGAAGCATATTTTACTATATAATGATTATAAGCAACACAACATTGCATTATTATGTATCTGTAACAGTTTTTTCGTTAATCCGAATACATGTTTGTCACTAACCTGCATAACAAAAAGTATAAGAACTTATAGTACCAAATCTTAATAATATTGATAAATTATTTTTTATATTAAATACAAATTTTGTAAACTTGTATCTATAAATTTATGGAGATACATCCTATAAAAATGTTTCTCTTTTCAATCATTTGCAATGGCCGAACTACTAATATACAATTTTATAACATTATCAGTTCAATGTATCTTAATTTCTATTTGATGTGTCACGACAATGAGCTTATGAAAACATATATAACTAATTAACAAAGGTACGAAAACAACAATTTATTTGGGTAACTGTTTTTCTAAAAATTCTTAAAAAACAACAATATCATCAATTAAAATGTCGAATCAAAGAGTTAAAAAATTCAGCAACAAACTGAGAAATTATTCAACATTATTCATCAGTCAACTACATTGTCACTCCTCTTTTGGAAAGAAGTTACAAGTACGCCTGTTGTGACCTTCATAACCACATCTCCCGCAATAATTGTTGTTCGATGTCATTGTTTCACTTGATTTCTTGAGCCTGTTTTTCTTTAGTCCAACCACTATCCTCCGAACGGCATCGTAGGACATAGCTGAATCAATGAAAATAAAACTTCAACTTATATTTCTTCACTTACTGCCAAAAACAGATTACTAGATACATTAACTGCACAAATATGTATAACATGTAACTAAAATAAAACTTTTATGTTTGTTTCGTATGTTGTTATAGATAAAACTAAAACAAAACGAGATGCATAATTAATCAGAACTATATAAACTCATATACAAGATGAGCAAAATGTATCATTAACATTAAAAATGTATCTCGACGTTATTAGCATAAGGACAAAAAATTACTGTAAAATAATAATGAACCAAACGTTAGATGCAAAATTAAATTAACGTAGAGATAATTCACAACAATTGATACATAAAAAACACATCATACCTTTTCTTGTACGATTTTTTGGCATAAAAATTTGTAACGAGCCTCAATTTTTTTTTTTCGAATTTCATCGATTTTCAGTTCTTCAGCAATTATCGAAATCATATTTTCGTAAGTTACATGTTTGCTGATGACGATGCTATCGCTCTTATATCCAACTTAGTTGATTTTGTTAACCCAAACACTGGAATGACGTAACAACACTAAAATATTTATTTCGGATACACAAACAAAATTAAAAAAATGATCGATTGATTGTTTTGAAGAAGTCGTATGAAGTTTTTGAAATTTAAAAATAAATTATGGAAAATTTTTGGTTTAGAATGGTGGAATAACAAACTAATTATCAAAAATCATGAGATTTTATTTTAATTTTTACCATAATTAGTTAGCTTAATTGTTGTTTTAATGCTACATTATCTGTTACATTCCTTAAAAAGTGTTATTTAGTTTAATTGAAATATGTATCCGTAGTATGTATCTAAGTTAATAAACATTTATTATCAATGACCAAAAATTGGAATTTTATGAGGTTTTGAAAAAAATTGGGATTTTTACAAATTACTTTTAATATAACCAAAATTTGTTCGCATCCATGACACACAGAAAAAAGGCAGGATTGTCATTTGATAAAGCTTTCAATTGCATAAGCTGCATACAGTAATTGAAAAATGTGCGGGGTTACCGCAATTATGCATTCCACCCGTTCCATGGTCATCCCTACATATATGAATTACTAGTGGTCGTGGCCTGTTCTAAGCTTGGGCCCAAGTGTAAAAATTTGTTATCACCTTCAGTAGCCACAAAATATGCATAAAACACATCAAATATATTCGGTATAAAAATAAAAATACATCAAATTTTGAGTTCAAATATTATATTTAACAACCATGATAAATGGGATATAAAAATATTGTTATAATTAATAATTAATATAAGTGACGGAAAAATAAAAATACGACGAAATTTTCTTGTCATATTTTTTGCAACAGCTTACAGAGTATCTCAAAAATATTATAAGCTATTAGAAAGATTTTAAAAAATCTTGTGAATCTAATCATCGTAAGATCAACAAATATGCTCCAAAAGCCTCATATACACCATATGATCATCAATAATAGACAACACATGATGGTAGGAATATCTTAGTTGAAGAGGCAAGAAAATCAAAGAAAGACGTTTCAATTGGACAAAGAATTACCTTATATAAGCTATATAAGGCAAGAGAAAGATGGTAAGGTGAAATTTGACTATTAAAGAGACCATTTGAACTTCACCTTAATCAAAAGTGTCAATTCACTCAAGGGTGAAAAGACAAAGAAAGATATTTATTTGAACTTCAACTTTAGTTAGAGGTCTATGTTTGACTCAAGGGTGAAAAGACAAAGAAAGGTTTTCAATTATACTGAATCATATTTTATCTGTAAAGAAAGAAAAGGTGTGATTAGTAAAGACTCCATTTAAACTTCACCTTAATTTGAGCTTTTGGCTTGTTTGCCCCAGTATCATTTACCACGTAGGTATAACCTTATACTAGAAAATTTTAGGTTGAAAAGTAAAACGTTCCTTACTAAAGAGCGACACCATTCATAAAATTAGAATTTGATACTTTCTGAGGCATAATACACAAGTATGACCTTTAACTTTGCATCAGTACTTTCTGATTGTGTTGTAAATTCATATTTTTATGGTGCAAGTATGGTGTTTACTTTTTAGGCCACCAACTAATTTGAATCTACATTTGTTGATGCATACTTGGATCACCTTATAATCTCCTCTCCATTTTTTCCTTCACCTACCCATTATTTTAGTGGAAAAAAAGGAAATGTTTATGTAATGAATCTTTAATAAAACAATAAAGCTTGTCTAAAAGTTAAAATCATAAAAATGTCACAAACAAGGCTCAATAATGACAACTGTAGAATGAAACATCTCAAAAAAGATAAGTTGCTCAGACTCCTAAAAAATGTCTCTAGGTGTGTGGGATCTTTCATAAGTATATTTTCGAAGGATTTGAGATCCGACACACGTGCAACAACTTTTTTAGAGAGTTCGAACAGAATTATAACTTAAAAGTACGTAAGGAGAGCACACTTCAGTCATAAACTTAGCAAATATATCAAACTGGCGAGACCACAAAGTGATCTATAACTAAGATAAAGCCATGGCATACAAAAAAGTCTGAAATATATCACAAAACAGTACAATTTTTTTGGAAGACAAACTCCTACATAATGAAGAAAAACGTGAAGCATAAGATGGCATGTCCTTATAGTTTACATAAGAACAACTTTTTTAGAGAGTTCGAACAGAATTATAACTTAAAAGTAGGTAAGGAGAGCACACTTCAGTCATAAACTTAGCAAATATATCAAACTGGCGAGACGACAAAGTGATCTATAACTGAGATAAAACCATGGCATACTAAAAAATCTAAAATATATCACAAAATAGTACAATTTTTTTGGAAGACAAACTCCTACATAATGAAGGAAAACGTGAAGCATAAGATGGCATGTCCTTATAGTTTACATAAGAAAACAACCTAGAAATTTTGGACATCTTTATACAGCATCTAAAAAATATCGCTTTCATGAAGCTGTAATGATTTCAAAAATCTATGACACAAAATGTCTGTGTATTTCGTTCATCAAACCAAGTCAATGCATCAACCAATTATTACTATGAACCCTCAGCACCAGCAATTGCATTCTGGAAAGCAGAGAAGCTTCAGAAAGTCTTCAATAAGTGTGGTTGAGAAATTGTTACTCCCTCTTTTCTGTGATTTTTGCAATATGCAAGTCCATGAAATATCAGAATGAGATCACAAACAAAATGCGAACAAGTCTCACAATCCTATTATCTAATTAAATTGATGATGAACTCAAAATCAGAAAGGTAATTTATTCTGATCATCACATTAACCTCTGAATGCAAAGTTTACAGCAAGTTCTGCTAAGTTTTGTTTAAGCTTTCCAAGCCAACAACCTTATTGTTATTGTTTCCCCTTTTTCCAGTTCAAGTATAAACAAGAAACACAACCTTCAGTCAAGCATACAAGAGCAAGTCTAGGAAGCAGATGCTATAGACTTTGAAGATCAAAGTATGAGCCCTAGCTTTAGTATTTTAAATCCTATTTTGACTGGACCTACCCATCATTTTCAAGGGTTCTGCACCATCAAGCAATAAGTTTATTATGTAACATTTCAAATATAATACTTTATCAGAGTGAAATAAGAAAAATGAATATAAAGCTAGCTTAGTATATTTATTAGCCAATCAATTCAAATAGTGTGATTCCAATCATGTATGTCCCAAGAGAAAGAGTCAAAGCATCCCATGAACAAAAGAAGAAAGAATAGTGACATACACAATAAAAATTCAATGTTTCGTTGAGGTAAACAGGCGCTCTACCTTTGAGGTAGATATTAGGTTTGCGTACACCCTATTCTTTCCAGACTCCACTTTGCGAGACTATATGAGTATGTTATATTCAGGTAAACTAAACAATCGTGGTAAAATTTGTTACATTAATTTTGTTGATCTGTGAATATGATTGATCTAATTTCTCTTTCACAATGTTATAAAAATATAAACCAAGGTCAGAGAGTATTTGTGAGAATGATTAAAAAAGAGAAAAAAACTAAAAAAAATAGGAAGAACCAAATGCAAACAATTCGTATTGCCAGTGTTGTATCATCCTATCTAAATTTATCCCTTCAGTTTATCTCATCACTATACATTTTCATACAAAAAGTATTTATCAAATCATCTATCTAAATAAGTGCAGGAATTTACAGAAAGATAAAATTGTTTCTCTTAATTTTATGTGATCAATGCATACCAAATTTATAACGTTAATTACCTGGGGGATTAGGTGAATTAATAATCAGGTTTGCTGGCCTCCTTGAATCAATGCAGCCACAACCTTAATACATGCTTATCAGAGAGCTTCACAAACGTAAATTAATGATGATATTGTTCTCAGATATTTTTTCTGCATAGCAAAATTTTCAGTTTGTCAAAAAACAGGTGGGATGGTTGTGAAAACCTTTGCGTTTGATTCCACGTTAAGAGCTCCTCATGTCTTCCAACAGTGCACCAACTCATCACCAAAAATGTCATTCTGATAGTAATGTTAAAACATAAGGTGCAAAAGGTCAATAAGTTATAAATAAGAAACGTGCTTGACATAATTAGTTCTTGTATAAACAATTTTGAAACTGTAGGCAACATTTAACCATAGATTTTTATTATGCAACATTAATTTAAAAGTTTTCAGTAGTAAAACTCTAATTTTAAGCTCTCTCAAATGAACAATGACCTTTCTAATTTCTATCAAACATGGTGCACACACAGAAGAGATATTAACAAATATTTGTTTTATTGATCCAGTAGCATTGTTTTTGAATTTTGAGGATTATTTCTCTTACCTCTCTCCGGAACTCTCTATATTCTTCAATCAAAGTTGAATGCATAGGGGAGTTGTTAATGCCTGTGGTGATTTTCTAGTTTATTAATAGAAATCTTATACAACTACCTAATTTTGAGGGCACCAGAAAACTCAATCTAACAAATCTCAATGAAATTTCAGGCAAAAGATCTCTTTCCATCATATCATGTGATTTGATTGTATTTACTATAACTTTCAGAACCATAAGCAATATAATTAAGCGTGTAGAGTTATAACAAGAAAAGTGTCAAAATTGCCTCTATACGAAATGAATACAAGCAATTTTTTTCTTCATCTTGCGTAACTCCTACTTTCAAAAATATGTGAAATAGTAATTTTGCAACCATTACACTCCAACTAAATAAATAACAAAAAGTCAGCATTGTAGTTGCTGATGGGTAATTTCGTAAGTCCAACTAAATGAATACTCTGTTATTGATGAGGAAATTTATTCAGAAAGAGATAACACATCGTTCTAGAAGTATTGTCTTTTCTCAAACGACATTTCTCTATAGGCGCTATGATGTTCAAGATTTCAACAGCGCACACAACCATACAGTATAAAATATATATGGAGCAGAACAATCAAGTATTATATAACTGAACACACCACATCAAGGAAACATAAATTACCTTTTATAGAAGAAGTGTTGATGTTTTTCATCATGAAGAGGTAATTTTCAGCATATAGAACAAATTTGACTTTCACAATCCTGAAAAACTTAATACATAAGGTAATTAAATATCCATCAATATTCAATTAGCAATAAGTAAGTGAAATAATTAAAGTACAAAACAGAGAACTTAAAACACAAAGTGAGAAATTCTATCAATTTGCTTGACCAAATAAATCAAAGCAAAATCAGAACAAAAAGAGGCATATAGTTACAGGTAAAAGATAAGAAAAGATAGACATGTGGTGCCAAAAAATAGAGGCTTAAATAAAAAAGAAAGAAGAGTAAAAACAAAAATATTAAAATACCATATTTGAATTTCTAAAAGAAAATCGAAATATCTTCTTCAATTATTCTTAGGACATAGGCAACACATGCACAGGAAAATACTCGGTCAAAATCATAAAATATCAACTCCTAAAATTTTTAAAAAATTTTACTCAGACTGATATAATATAGCTGTAAGAAATAAACAAAATGAAAATAAAAAAAAAAGAAAAAAAACGAACTAAGCAAAGAGAAATCAGAACAAAAGAGGACATTTATGTGCAGGGAGAAAAGAAAGAAGAGCAAAAGAAAGTCATCCATCTCAACATCAAGACAAAGCTAACACATGCACAAAGAAAAATTCAGTCAAATAAAAAAATAATCTCCTAAAATTTCACTCAGATTAAAACATAGATACAGTTAAAGAAATAGAGGAAATCAAAACATCACCTATAAAACTCACCAAAAATGGAGAGAAAAAAAAAAGAAAGACGAAGAAGAAGAACCGTAAGTGAGAGCTGAGGGAAAAAAACAAACCAAAAGAGTAGAATACCTTATATTTTTCTTGTGAGAGCACAATGAAAGCAAGCCATTGAAAGATGAAGAGACACATTTACCGATGTAGAAAAAAGTTTTCATATACGTGTTTGGTGTTTTCATAAATCAAAACATCTTTGATGGCCCCACATTAATTTGTCATGTTTATCAATATCATTTACAAAAGTACATAATGATATTCCAAAAATGTCCCTTTGAGGACGATGAAAACTTAAGATTGTCACTTATAATAAGTAGTAATAATGCTTCTTACCTGCTCAATTAGAAAACAAACTTCTCAAATAGGAGGATTAGAAAAAGTGATAATTAACCAATTTATTTTTAAAAAATATTCTTGGCAAAATTTTGAACACTTTAAGTTTTAAGAGTTTATATATCAAGAGGAAAAAAATAAACTCCAATTTAAAATATTTGAATTGTTGTAGCTCGCGTTACTAAATGAAATCCTAACTAAAGATAAGTTGTAAGTGATAGAATTTATTTAGGGCAAATTTCATCCATGGTCACTTAACTTTGGATCTATTATGCAAAAGTCACTTTTCTTTTATTCATTTCATTCATGGTTACTTAACTTTGTATCTATTATGCAAAAGTCACTTTTTTATTTCATTCATTTCATTCATGGTCATTTAACTTTACTCCGACCATCACAAAAGTCACTATGACCGGATTTTACAATAATTCCATCGGAAAAATGATGTGGCAACCTTAATTAGTTTTTAATTTTAATTTGAGAGAATATATAATAAATTACTCATATTTTGATCTTTTATATATGTGCACAACCCAATTTTTCTTAAGGATTATTTAATGAAAGAATACCAATTTTTTAATAGATTAGATTACCTAATAAAGATTATTTTCATAAAATATTAGGTTGATATTTTTATGAAACATTTCATAATATTGCATTCATCTGCCAAAAAGGTGCATCGAAAAAGAGTGATAAATAAGATAAATTCTTCAAAACACATAAAATAGAAATACATGTATGATATTTTTTTTTAAAAAAAATTATTTTAATTCTTTGAAGATAAATCAACATGCTAAAGATAGTTTTAAAATAAAATCTTTTTAATTGTGTTATTGAATAAGTATTGTCAAAATTTGTACAAATAATATATTAACGTACAGTTTTGTTAATAAAAGTTACAAAATATGAGTACTTTAATAGATAAAGAAATTATAAAAGTTACAAAATATGAGTACTTTAATAGATAAAGAAATTATAGGATATCTAATTTTTATATTTATCAATTAAATTAATTAAATAATATGTAATTTATCAGAAATTGAATATTATAGTAAAAACTTTTAGGAGAATTAATTGATTAGTCAAACAATTAGAAATACAAAGACAAACTCAATAAATAAAGTAATTTATCATATTATTATAATATACTGAATGCAAAGACTCAAGTGGCAAGAAAAAGAATGTAAGAAAAAATAATTTTATCAACTACATGTCACAATTTTAGAGCGAGAAAAATAATTTTATCAACTACATGTCATAATATTAGAGGAAAAAAAATAATTTACCAATACATGTCTCAACTGTAGAGGATTTTAAGAATATATAAGTATAATTTTATTTCATAAAAATATCAATCAATTTTTTTTTTACCAAAATAATCTTCATTAGGTAATTTAATCTAATAAAAAATTGGTATTCTTTTATTAAATAATTCATAAGGAAAATTGGGTTGTGCACATATAAAAAGGGTCAAGATATGAGTAATATATTATATATTCACTTAAATTAGAATTAAGAACTAATTAAGGTTGTCACATCATTTTTTCGATGGAATTATTATAAAATCTGGTCATAGTGACTTTTGTGATGGTCAGAGTAAAGTTAAATGACCATGGATGAAATGAAAGAAAGAAAAATGACTTTTGAGTAATAGATACAAAGTTAAGTGATCATGGATGAAATGAATAAAAAAAAGTGACTTTTGCGTAATAGATACAAAGTTAAGTGACCATGGATGAAATTTACCCAATTTATTTACATGTCCTTTACAAATATTAAAAAAAAAATTTAAAAGAAAAGAACTTGAATAGGGTATGTTATGTGTTCTTTCTTTTTTGTTGTCGAAGATCCTAAGGTGTTGTAACTTGATTCATTTGTATGATCTAAGATGTATATACTTTATTATAGTGTGTAAAAGTGAAGTTAATATAACTGATAAGCTATTTAGAATCGTCTTATAAGTCTCATCTCTAATTAGACATGGTGAATGTATTTCTCTGAAGTATACTTGAATATTAACAGAAGATAGGGCGATGGACATTTCGATTTTCTTAAATAGGAGTTGATTACACACACTTGTACTTATAATTTTGATATATAAAAAAGGCTTCTATTTATTTGTTTGTAAATGCAGTTTATTTTCAAGATCTATATATATATTTTACTTTTTTGAAATAAATTTGTATCAAACTTCTTATTTAAATGAATATGCAAAATACATTTACAAAACACATACACTAAAATTAATTAATTGAAATACTTAGTTTAGTAAATAAGTACTATGTGATAAGCGGCGGATGTAAAGATTTTATCTTTCACCAAAATTTCTCCGAGAAAAAATAGTTACCAAAAAATTCTCTAAAAAAAAGAAGAAGTTACCAAAATTTGGTTATATAAAAGAGCGTGTGTTGGTTCGATCCCCACCTCTGGTGAATTAAAAAATTTCTGTGGCCAGTTTCCTATTGCTTAGTGCGCTGACAGTAGGAACGGAAGATTAGTCTCACGGCTTCCGACTGTGGAGATACCTTAGAAAACAAAAAAAAAAGAGTGTGTGTTGAAACCAAAAAATATCTTCTCTAAGCGTAGTTTCTCTGGTAAGCGTAGTTTCTCTGGCCCGTTCTTGTTTATTGTTCTTCTACCCCAAAAAAGTAGTTTCCCGTTCTTGTTCATTGTTGTTGTTGATTGTTAATAATGGACATCGACAGGGCCGCCTCAAGCAAATTGGTGACCTAAGGTGAAAATCAAATGAAGGTCTTAAATTTTTAAGAAAAGTTATTTTTTTTATAAAGTCTATATTTTAAATTCTAAGATGCAAAGTTGTAAATATTATAGTCGATTCTTCTAATACTCCCTTCTTTAAAAAAGAATGACCTATTTTGACTTGACACAAAGTTTAAGAAATAAAGAAAACTTTTGAATCTTATAACCTTAAATTAAAGTTGTATCAAATGTACCAAAATGTCCTTTAATCTTGTGGTTCTAAACATGCCATGTGGAAAGTTGAAATTAAAGTATTGCCAAAAAGGTAAAGAGGTCATTTTCTTTGAAACAGAGTAAAAAGAAAAGTAGGTCATTCTTTTTGAAACGAAGGAAGTAATTTTTTTTGTTAATATAATTAATGTATTTAATCTTTTTTGAGACATGCTTTAAATATATCAAAATTCTTCTATAATTTTTTACTTTTATATAAGAAGTTTATTTTTTCTATAAATAATATTTAATAATTTTTTTAATAAAAAACTATAATCTATTATTGTTTTAAACAAAATGAGGCCGCCTTTTTTCTAAAGGAGTTGAGCCAGCAGTGGACATCGAAAGAGTTTTTCTGTCTTGTTTCAAAATTCAAGAAAAGCCTGATCTTTTCTCTTTGATTGAAGCTGCTCTTCAAGTGGGTGCGTCCAAGTATCCTACATTCTTTCAGAAGCGCAAAACTAGGATAATCCACTTCCTAATGGATCCGTCAACGCTAGATGACTCGATTGAAGAAGTCATCGACGATAGTATTGGTGATGAAAGATGAGTTAATTGGCAACAGTGTTGGAGATGAACATAAAGTGGCCAACAGTAAAGAGTGAGAGAAATAAAAACAGAGTAGCAAAAGAGGATGTGATTGGTGGTTACAAAATTGGATGGCGGCTTCTTCAAGAAAGAGGATGTCGTTGAACGTGTCCACCAAACGTGTACAAATTGCTCCTCCTGTGGCAAAAGAAACAGAGAGCGTCAGCGATATGAAGAAATTTAAATCAAGCAAGAGAAAATATGAGGAAAGGTTAGCGGAGAAAAGTGAAGCCAAGAGAAGGATTGTTTTGGTGGACTTCCATCATATGCCTAAACCTGCTAAAGACCCTCCCGTTCCCAAACGCTGCTGGGATAAGAGGAGGTTTTGATAAACAGATGATTCAATCTGCTGTAAATTTCACTCAAGAATCTATATTCTTTCTTGTGTCTTATAAATTGTGGACAGTAGTATCATTCACTTGACTGATTTGTTCTTTTATGTATATGTGAATTATCTCTCTTTAATGTATATGTGAATTATCTCTCTTTAATGTATATGTGAATTATCTCAATCATCGAAATAACATAGTTGCAATTTCCTAAATGGTGTTGTATTCAGGCATTAAAGCTCTGTTATATGTAACTCAGAATTTGATCATTGTCTTTTGTCATCTTAGTCCTTAATTTACTCCTGCTTTCTTACAATGGGGTATGCTTTCTTTTCTGTTGAATTTCTTGACCTTCATAGTCTGTTTATGTGACACCAAATTCGTGGAGGAATTGATAGAACTGGTGTTAGTGTTGCTCTGATGGTGCTAGAATAGGAGAAATTCTGTTATAAGTTAAGCGGTTAGTTAGGGCATGGATTAAAGGCACACCAATTTGATAAACAAGGACTATTAATTTCTTGTGTAAAACCCAAAACCATTAAATTACATATATATACATATATAGATGTTCAAAACCATTCTTACAGAGGTTAGCCAAATATGAAAAAAAATTATATTTTTCTTTTAGGAAAAATAAATATAATTATGGTTATTTTTATTTTTCTTTCAAGAAAAAGTAAAAATTTAATTTTAGTAAGAAAATCAGGGCAAAACCTCCAACAAATCTCCTCCTTTTGGCTTGATTTTCTTCACTTGATCTGCCTTCGAACTTCGTTCTTCACAAAATCTTCATCACTGCTACTTGCCATGGTTAAAAATAAGGTTTAAAAGATCATGGTCAAAAATTGATTTAAAAATAATATTTTATTTCTATTTTTAAAGATGCAGCAACAGGAATGTTGAAAATATGGTTGAAACTTGTTCTCCAGATGTAGTTTGACAAAAATTCTCATTATCATCAGATTGATTGCAAATTGGTTTGAACCGTCATGAACTTGTCTTCAATCTCGTTTCACCAAACCATTGGACCTTTGAACCATAGACTCTGATACCACTTGTTGGGTTCGAAATCAAGAGGGCGTCATGCAGAAGCTTCTAGTTGCAACTTATGAGGCTATAAATCAGATGACAAAAATAATACTCCCTCCGTTTAAAAAAAAATAACCTACTTTCCTTTTTAGTCTGTTTAAAAAAGAATGACCCCTTTCTTTTTTGGGCAATACTTTAATTTTAATTTTCCACATGACATATTTAGAACCACAAGATTAAAGGGTATTTTGGTACATTTAACACAACTTTAATATAAGGCTATAAGATTCAAAAACCTTTTTATTTTGTTAAGGTTTCTTTAAGTCGTTCTTTTCTAATATATGAACTCGATATAATTTATTTCTTTTAGTTTGAGAGGAATGTTTGTCCACTAATTTAGCTGATATACTGTTGTCTATTTATATTTAAAAAATATATGAGAGTAGATTAATCAACTTTTCTTTTGCTTGGATTGAAACTTAATATGAACAAAGTCTTATTATATTAAAGGTAAGTTCTATTAATATAGTACCAAAAAAAATTAAATCTCCTTACAGTAAAGAAATAATACAAATGAAAGAGGTAAATATTAAGATGAAATGCCGTTTTTGCAGACAGGAATATCAAAGAGCATAATCGTCGTTTAGCTAGTGCCCTCGCTGTTTAAAATGAATACTAATAACTAAGTGATAATAGTCAAATTTAGAATTCAAAACATCATTAATAAGGTTAATTTATTAAAATATATTCTAATTAAAGATTTTTTAAAGAGTGTATCAAATCAATAAAGGTCAAATTAAACAAAATGAAGGGAATTTATTGAGAGATTCCTTACAATCAATTTTATTTATTCAAGTTTGATATCAATAATATCAAATTTCACTTGTGGAATTACAATGAATATGTTGTGTTGTTAAGAGTATAATTTGAATAACGTAGTGAAATAAGGCAATGATTAAAGATATATTATAGGATATATTAACTTAGTCCAAATGTTTTAAGAGCCAATTAATGGCGGGTCATATAATGACAAAAGTCTTGGTCAGGCATATCTTTACATTGTCTGATGATGATTTATATTTTGGCGTATTTGTACTTGGTAAATATTTTCTGGAGAACATTTCTCTGGAAACCAAACACCAAAAAATACTCGAAGGGGGAAAACAACTTTCTTAGCTTTTGTTTTTCCTTAATCTATTTGAAATTTCGGGCGAGCTTGCTCTTAGAAAGTGGTAGTTTGAGTAGGGTCAATAGCTCTAAGATCACATTTGATTCTGTCACAATTCAAATTAGGGCCTAGCCGTGACGGGCATCCTAAGTCCGCCGAGGATTGGGGACATCCCCTTTCTGCCTAACCATACAGAACACACACAAACACATGACATCGGATGAGTTCTAAACATATTACAAGATAGAGTAAATAGTGACTCAAAAGTCTATGAATGTCAACCACCAAAAACTGTCCACAGTAATCCACAAAACCTCTATATCATAAAAGCAACCTACGTCGGGACATGTCCCCGACTCTGATAATGACAATGACAATGATAATGTTAATATGAAGTCTTTAATTCTAAATCATGGAAGGAAACCGATGGAATGATCAAGTCTTTCGGAGAATGAAAGTTCACCACTTCACCGCAAACGACCGACGAATCGAGACGATCCACGTAATATTGCGTAGGAAAACTAGGATTGCCTCGGATCCTGTATGGGGATACAACGTCCGAAGATGGTTAGTGGGTTGAGCACTAGCATGTAACTCAGGTATAAGGATAAGGTAATGACAATTTAAAAATCTAGTTCAACTCAATGTATATGTTCACATACAGGTGTGCATACATATATACTTATAAAAAATTTTAGAATAGGGAACAAGGCTTAACATACACTTTAAAACTTTAGCATGGATTGTGTAGCTTAATTGTCATATAACAGTACCTACGGGCTATATGGGCTCCAACTCTCACCCCTTGGCCGGGCCCCAGTACGTGTAGCTGCACGAAATGGAGAATAATCTTATATATATGCACGAGAGACTTGAACCTCGCAATCATATACTAAGGTGACTTAAGCACCTAATCATATAATGTAATATGGGGGACTTAAAACTCTCAACAATATAGTAAGAGGGACTCGAACCACCTGGTCATAAGAAAGGAAACTCGAACCCCCGACCATTTAGACCCTCGTGCCGGCGAACACGATTTCTAGTATTGGTCCCCCAGAATTGTCACTTTCACATCCTGGCTACACATCCCTCTTTTAAGCCCTGTTAAAATATTTATCACACATTTTGATTCATTGAACCATAATACACATTTAGGCATACACTATTGACATTGTCATACCAACTACACTTGCAAGGTAACATCATCATGTCATTTTAATTTCATTAACTAGGGAAAATAACTCCCTTTGTTCATTAATACAAAGTGGGGGAACACTGATTTCCTTTTTCATTAAATCAAACCGTCAAGTTACAATAACCTTTCTACATCATGCAATTGTCTCGAAAGTAGTTCAATGTAATTTTACTCATACTCAAAACTACTTCCACAAAATTGGGATGGGGTTATTACCAATTCAATTGTCAATATTCACAAAATTTGGGGAAATAACAATTCCCTAGTTTATTCACCATGTCCATCCACCCTACAAGTTTAAAACCATATATAAAGTATGGACAATGCATAATAAATCATGAGAAAATAATAAAAAAATATTACTTCAAAACCCTCAACCCATATCAAAGCCCTTGTTCAAATCCACATAAACAATCATATTATTTCATGCTTTAAGTAAAACAAATTTCAGGGTAGAGTCATGCGCCTTAATCACCAGGGAATTTGAAGAAGAAATCACCCGTAAGAGCTCTAATGAGTCACCCTTGAGAAACCCTAAGTGTTTTGCTGAGAGAATTTGAGAGAGATTGAGAAGTTATTTCATTTTTTTTGGAGTGATAATAATACCATAAAGGGGTTTTAAGTCATGGGTTATGTTTTAGGGAAAGAGGGAAATGTCCAGAATGCCATTAATAAAAAGACTGAAATTTGTCGCTCAGTCGCTTCAGGTGACCTTACGACTTGTAGGATCACCCTACGACTTGTGTTCCTTAGGTGTAGGCTAGACAGTGTTCAGGGACATCAATACTGGTATGGTTATAGAGGGACCATACGAATCATTACTTCTAGTCATACTCAAGACAGAACATCTTGGGCACCCACACTGGTCTGGTTACGAGTCATACCTTACGACTTGTACCCAGACATTACGACTTGTTTGGTCAAGTCGTAGACAAGACATAAAGTTTTGGGCATCACATTGGTTTGGATATGATTGGGGTCTTATGACCTGTAATGAAACCTTACGACTCATTGGGTGAGTCGTAGTCTAAGCAGCAAACCCATAAGTCAAAAAAATTTCAAAGACCAAAATTCGAAGTGTTTCATTCTCCCCTACTTAGGATCATCATCCTCAATTGAAGAAACAAGGCATACCTTAGCACGAATTAGCACGGAATACAACCACACTTACCTTTAACAAAGATAGAAAATAAATATGTCAAGGAAATCCTAATTTCCTTTAACAAAGTCAGAAAACAAAGATGCTAAGATTAATGCATACCTTAAGCATGGTTACCTGGAATGGGAAAACAAGAATGGGTGTTTGGACTTCATGTCCTCTTCAGCTTCCCAAGTAACTTCTTCAACTTTATGATTCCTCCAAAGAACCTTTACCAAAGCCACATCTTTTGTCTGTAGCCGACGGGCTTCCCGATCCAAAATCTCAACTGGGACTTCCTCATAAGACAATAAATCTAAAACATCAACACTTTCTAAAGAAAATACCTAGGAAGGATCACCCACACACTTTTTTAACATAAAAACATGAAAGATCAAATGAATGGAACCCAAGCTCGGAGGCAAATCCAACACATAAGCTAAACTACCCATTTACTCATAATTTGATATAAAGCAACATAACGGGGATTAAGATTTCACTTCCTTCCAAACCACATCACTCTATTCATGGGAGACATATTCAAGAACACCAAATGATACACATCAAATTCTAAGTCCCTTTGCCATATATTTGCATAGGACCTTTGGTGAATCTGGGCAATCTTAAGCCTGTACCAAGTCGAAAACATATAATCTATTCTCACCATCCTCTAACCACTCAATAGTAAACCTACACATCCTACCATAAAGAGCCTCAAAAGGAGCCATCCCAATACTTGGATGATAGCTATTATTATACGCAAACTTTATGAGGGGAAAATTAAAATACCTTAGGTTTTGATCCTTAGAATTTGCTGAGTTTTGAGCTTTTGGACATCATATGATTTATGGGTACTATTTGTATGATGAGGATATAGTTTAGGGGGTCTTGGTCATATATTAATTAGTGTAGCTTTGGTTGGTTACTTTCCAAGGTACGAAAGGACACCATACAACTCATATGGAGATGGTATAAATGAGTGAACCTATCTCGTATAATGATCAGTATGTCATGATCTTGGTGGGTGGCCTAGGGTACGGTTTATGGGTACTTATCGTATGCTTAGGTACGAGTGGGCCTTGGTGGTCGTATGTTGGATAGTGTTGGGGTCCAATATTCTGTCTAGGATATGAGTGGTGGGTACCACTTGTATGTTAGGGTACGGTTTGGGTGGTGGAGTCGTATCTTCCTGCGGGAATTCTTTTACAGTTTAAGTTGGGGGTATTATGGACATTTCCCCTCTTTATTCATCATTACCCCATCACCTAAACACTATTAGGACTTTATTTACCCTATTATTCTAATCTTAAACACTCAAAAACTCTCTCAAATCTCTCTCAATCTCTTGGGTTAAGCAAAGGCTAGGGTTTCCTTTAAGGTGGTAAATTAAGGCTTTAAAAGGTGATTTCTCTCCGTCTTCTTCGTAATCTAATGTATGTTACTCCTCTCTCATTGTTAGTTCCATTAAAGGCATGTTACATAAATCAACGGGATTTCCATAAATAACCCTCAAATATCAACAGAGTAATCATCATCCAAGAATAAAAGAATTTTAGAAAGATAACAAAATACGACTTATTAGTCAACTCCCAACATCTATACTAGTCTGACAAGCCTCTAAAAAAATCAATAAAATCAGCGAGCCATTGAGACATGCCCCAACTCACTCATACTCAGTTATCAAATGTAAATAATTTTGTGAAACCAATAGCAGACATCACATCCTCGGAACATGAGCACTCACCACAACAGAGGAGGTAGAACAACGTGCCCGAAGAATCACTGTCGAACCTGGAACTGAGCACCTGAACCTACATTTCGAGAAAATATAGTCCACATCTGAAGATATGGGTCAGCACCATGGAAAAGAATTGAGTATATGGGGATATATCCAGTTTTATAAACATCATCATCATAAATATTTATAATAAATATACAGGATGTATGAAAGACTCACATAGCCTGAAGAAAATCATCATAATCATGAGAGGATGAAATAAGTATAATAACACATGTGAGTCATCATATAATTTGTCAATAACTTTCAGTTCATCAAGAATATCAATTCTCATAATGTAAATATCATCTAAATCTTTCGAAAGAATAACTTTCACAATTACACTTTCAAATCACTTCACCATTCACCATAGACACAAGAAAACACACATACGCTGGGAGATTCTGTAACCGACATAAACCATATGAGCTACATGGAGTCCAACGTACAACCCACGTTGGGGAGAGCCGTCCTATCCTTGCCATTGGAGTAGGACTATCGATATCAAATCTACACAAACTAGTGATCATTATAAAAATCAGCCTCAGGCTCACTCCTACGGGGGCACGTAGTTCTAGGGAAGTAAGGTCGCTTTATACCTCCCACTCGGTGCTAAAGATTTCTTTCGGGCTTAGCTAAGATCATTTCAAAGATAATCCATAACAAAAAAATTTCAGTAATATATAAATATACATCGGGAGCCATCATGCTTCCCATCTATCAAAATCAACCACGTTGTGGATTTCTTTCACACTCGAGTTCAAAACAACTCCATTAAGACCAAAAGGTAAAATCATTCAAAATATCTCAAATATTCAACATCAACGTGCTTATAACACAGTCTCTCAAAAAAACACAATTTCCAATGGGGATTCACGATCCAAATATCAAAATCATGATAAATATCGTTCAAGATTCATGATTTATATCTCCACACATGTAAATTCATCTTTCAAAATTATAAACATCAAGATTTCATAATAATCATCATAAGATATGGTTTCTGGCTTCAAATTCGTAAAAGTCAAATAAAAATCATGCCTTTGTAAAGAAAATTAATTTTGGGCACAAGAACAAAAGAGAGTTCTTGTTGAAAGATCCCACATACCTTGAATGATGAACTTTAGATCGATACTTGTTTTTGAGATGTTAATCGTGCCTTTGAATGATGGTTCTTGGAGTTCTTGAACTAGGAACTTGGAATCTTGAATAAATTTGCAGAATTAATGGTGAACTTTGGAGGTTCTTGAAGTTCTTGAACTAGGAACTTGGAATCTTGGATAAATTTGCAGAATTAATGGTGAACTTTGGAGGTTCTTGAAGTTGGATGTAGGAGCTCAGGGTTTTCTTTTTTAGGGAATTTGATGCAATATAACATATAATGCTTCTAGTAGGATTTAATATAGGGTTTGGACGGATTTTGGGTGGGGGAATGACCAAAACGCCCTTAAAAATCAAATAATTCTCGAATCTGTCCTTTGGTGGACTGTTTTGATAGTCTGAAGTAGATCAACCATAACGTTTTACTTCGTTATCCAAATTGGATGAAACTAATTTCATTAGAAAGAGGAATCTCATATATTTCCGTTGATATATAGTATCTCACCCAGATCATTGTGTACGAGGAGTTGTGATCGTTTGAAGTTGACCCAAAAATTCACTTTTGATAGGCTGAAGTAGATCGACCATAACTTTTTGCTCCGCTAGAGA
The DNA here is from genome assembly GCF_002878395.1 of Capsicum annuum. Classification (NCBI taxonomy): domain Eukaryota; kingdom Viridiplantae; phylum Streptophyta; class Magnoliopsida; order Solanales; family Solanaceae; genus Capsicum; species Capsicum annuum. Next base: position 162,417,207 of record NC_061111.1, on the reverse strand, counting down.
AATTGGATGAAACCAATTTCATTGGAAAGATGACTTGCAGAGATCATTATGTACAAGGATTTATGATCATTTAAAGTTGGAGGAAAAATATGCCAGGCCTCAGTACTTTTTCCTGCACGTTTTACTGTTCACTACTATTCACAGTTCGATCGTAATATTCATAACTCGTCGCTCGGGTGTCCATTTTGGATGATCCATATATCGTTGGAAAGCTTATTCGATACTATATGCAATGGTGGGTCATAATCTAAGACATTTTACACGGTAAATTTATAATTCTTTTTAGAAGATAGAACCCAACACGTTTACGCATAAAATTTCAACAAAAAATATCTCGGGGTATTACAGGGATACATGGAAATCCCCTAGGTGATTAGCTAAGGACATTACTTGCAAGATATAGTCGGTATGATGATACCATTTCTTATAGCCTTGGTTAATAACACATGGAATTGGTGGTTTATTTGTGTGCTAATGGTTTTAATTGGGTAATAATGGCGGATTTTGATAGCTAATCGTGAAGGTGTGCACGGATACTGGAAACTCATGATTGCTGACATGAGGATTGTTCATGGTGACCATATACTTGTGGTGTCCACAAGAATCCCCTAAGTTATACTTTTATATATGTATCATGGAGGGTGAAAGATACACGGGAATCCCTTACCCCTATGATATCTCTAGTTCGTGCAGCTATACGTACTAGGGACTATTCAGGGGGTAACATTGGACCCATATAGCCCGTGGGTGGTTCTAGGATGGTTAAGCTACACATGCTTAGGTTAATGATTTTAAAGGTATACTAAACCCGATTTTCTATCTCGGCATGGATTATATATATATATATATTTATGGATGTGAATACATATGATTATTTACTTGGTTTCAAATGTTGGCATTATTTTACCCTTATCCTAAGTGCATGTTAGTGTTCGCCCTCTAACCCGTCTTTGGGCGCTCTATCCCCACGCGATGCAGGAACTGGCCATACTACTCCTGTTTAGTGATCGAATTTGGGAACAAATTAGAGTTGGATTGAAGTGGTGAGCTTCCATACTCTGGAAGGTTCTATTTCATGTTATGATTATGTCATTATACTTTGGTTATTTCTTATACTTTAGTTTTGGATTTAGTCGGGGGCATATCCTGATTGGATATTGTTTTACTTATGGATAGAGGCTTTGTGAAACTACTATGGGTTGGTATGAGCGGTGTCGGCATTGGTGTCAACCCTAACATCGGTATTGGTATTATGGCTGATACCAGTTAACTATATTTGATTTATAATTGTTCCATTTTGTTATGTTCTATATATATATATATATGTTCGGAACTCCTTCGAATTAAGGTGTAGGGCGGTTATGATTGGGTATTAGGGGTGGTCTCCGATCCTGGTTGGGCTTGAGGCACCCGACACGACTAGGCCTGGGTTTGGGTCATGTCAAATTAGTATTAGAGCCCTAGGTTCATGGTCAATTGGGAGTCCATAAAGCCATGTCATGTAGAGTCTCTTTTAAGGGTATGTAGTGGGCTACACTCATAAGGGAGAGACTACAAGGCATTTTGGAATGTTGTTCATTCTTGTGTTCTATTTTTAAGCTTTAGAGTATAAATCTTGGAATCTTCTCTAATTCCCATGTGCTCTCTTTTAAAATCATGCCTTGATAATTTGAAGTGTACGAAAACTCCTCTGTCCTAACTGGGGATGATGTTGATAGGACACACTCTACTCATGGGATCTACACTCAGTCTAAGGGTCTCGCTCTAGATTATTCTGGAGTTCCACCAGTTCCCTTCAGTCCTTCTCAAACTTATTAGACTGATGTGATGAATGCCGAGTTTAGTCAGTCTATTCATATATTGGCACAATTAGTAGCTATTCAGTCTGAGCATGGTGTACCTGTTAGTCCATCCTCTGAGGCCACAAGGGTTGGCCAGTTCATGAAGTTTAATCCTTTGACCTTTACGAGTACTAAGGTGGAGAAGGATCCTTTGGTTTTTTTGGATGAGATGGAAAAGATTTTCAGGGTTATGCATGCCACGAATGTGGAAGGGGTAGAGTTTACGGCTACCAACTGAAAGATGTGGCGAACCAATGGTACGAGAAATAGGATCAGGCAAGGGGTGACAAATATGATTCATCACTGTGGGAGGATTTCTCTAATCATTTTTGGACCGCTTCTTTCCTCAGGAGTTAAGGAAAGTAAAAGCGAAGGAGTTTGCTAATCTGAAGTAAGGAAAGATGTTGGTCAAGGAGTATGCCTTGAAGTTTCACCAGTTGTCTCGGTATGATCCGGAGATGGTGTCTGATATGAGGGCCCGGATAAAAAAGTTTTCTTCAAGACTATCTCAGGAGTTGATCCTTAAAAGTAAGGCTACCTTGCTGATCAAAGACATAGATATCTCTAGGTTGGTGTCTATATGCAATAGGTGGAGGAGGAAAAAAATGTAGGCTAAGCTAAGTGAAAGACAGGGAAGGAAGTTTTAATTCTCTGAGAAGGGTGGTTGTAACGCCCCTAAAATGGGTTCCAGAGCGTCACACGGTGCTTGAGGCTACGAGTAGCCCCAAGCTAACCCTTTGAGCCATTTTCATTCAGTTCAACACGAATCAACGAGGTTTTCATAAATAACCCTCAAATATCAACAAAGTAATCATCATCCAAGAATAAAAGAATTTCAGAAAGATAACAAAATACGACTTATTAGTCAACTCCCAACATCTATACTAGTCTGACAAGCCTCTAAGAAAATTAATAAAACCAGCGAGCCATTGAGACATGCCCCAACTAACTCATACTCAGTTATCAAATGTAAACAATTCCGTGAAACCAACATCAGACATCACATCCTCGGAACATGAGGACTCACCACGACAGAGGATGTAGAACAACGTTCTTGAAGAATCACTTTGAACCTGGAACTGAGCACCTGAACCTACATTTCGAGAAAATGTATCCCACATCCGAAGATATGGGTCAGTACCATGGAAAGGAACCGAGTATATTGGGTGTATGCAGTTTTATAAACATCATCATCATAAATATTTATAAGAAATATGCAGGATATATGAAAGACTCACATAGCCCAAAGAAAATCATCATAATCATGAGAGGATGAAATAAGTATAATAACACATGTGAGTCATCATATAATTTGTCAATCGCTTTCAGTTCATAAAGAATATCAATTCTCATAATGTAAATATCATTTAAATCTTTCGAAAGAATAACTTTCACAATTCCACTTTCAAATCACTTCACCGTTCACCATAGACATAAGGAAAAACACACACGCTGGGAGATCCTATAACCGACATAAACCATGTGAGCTACATAGAGTCTAAAGTACAATCCATGTTTGGGAGAGCCGTCCTATCTTTGCCATTGGAGTAGGACTATCGATATCAAATCCACACAAACTAGTGATCACTATATAAATCAGCCTCAGGCTCACTCCTACGGGGGCGCGTAGTTCTAGGGAAGTAAGGTCGCTTTATATCTCCCACTCGGTGCTAAAGATTTCTTCCGGACTTAGCTCAGATCATTTCAAAGACAATCCACAACAAAATAATTTTAGTAATATATAAATATACATTGCGAGCCATCATGCTTCCCATCTATCAAAATCAACCACGTTGTGGATTTCTTTCACACTCGAGTTCAAAACAACTCCATTAAGACCAAAAGGTAAAATCATTCAAAATATCTCAAATATTCAACATCAACGTGCTTATAACACAGTCTCTCAAAAAAACACAATTTCCAATGGGGATTCACGATCCAAATATCAAAATCATGATAAATATCGTTCAAGATTCATGATTTATATCTCCACACATGTAAATTCATCTTTCAAAATTATAAACATCAAGATTTCATAATAATCATCATAAGATATGGTTTCTGGCTTCAAATTCGTAAAAGTCAAATAAAAATCATGCCTTTGTAAAGAAAATTAATTTTGGGCACAAGAACAAAAGAGAGTTCTTGTTGAAAGATCCCACATACCTTGAATGATGAACTTTAGATCGATACTTGTTTTTGAGATGTTAATCGTGCCTTTGAATGACGGTACTTGGAGTTCTTGAACTAGGAACTTGGAATCTTGAATAAATTTGCAGAATTAATGATGAACTTTGGAGGTTCTTGAAGTTGGATGTAGGAGCTTAGGGTTTTATTTTTGAGGGAATTTGATGAAATATAACATATAATGCTTCTAATAGGCTTTAATATAGGGTTTGGACGGATTGTGGGCGAGGGGGAATGACCAAAACGCCCCAAAAAATTAAATAATTCTCGAATCTGTCCTTTGGTGGACTGTTTTAATAGTTTGAAGTAGATCAACCATAACGTTTTACTCCGATATCCAAATTGGATGAAACTAATTTTATTAGAAAGAGGACTCTTATATCTTTCCGTTGATATATAGTATCTCACCCATATCATTATTTACGAGGAGTTATGATCATTTGAAGTTGACCCAAAAATTTGCTTTTGATAGGCTGAAGTAGATCGACCATAAATTTTTTCTCCGACAGACAAATTCAATGAAACCAACTTCATTGGAAAGAGGACTCGTAGAGATTTCCATTGATATATAGTAGATCACTCAAATCATTATGTACAAGGAGTTATGATCATTTAAAGTTGGAGAAAAAATACGCCAGGCCTCAGTATTTTTTCCTGCACGTTTTACTGTTCACTACTATTCACAGTTCGATCGGAATGTTCATAACTCGTCGCTCGGGTGTCCGTTTTGGATGATCCACATTTCGTTGGAAATCTTATTCGATACTCTAAGCAATGGTGGGTCATAATCTAAGACATTCCACACGAAAAATTTATATTTCATTCTAGAAGATAGAACCCAACACGTTTACGCACAAAATTTCAACGAAAAATTTCCCGAGGTATTACATCATCCCCCCTTGGAAAAATTCATCTTCGAATGACGCTAGACATTCCAAGATTAGGTAGGGAATAGAGCATATAGCTGAAACCATTCGTTAGACTCATCACCACATCGTTTCTTACTCCGAATGCAACATAGAATGCATAAATTCAAGAAACTACAGCTGAACTCCTAATAAATGACAGCTGAACTGCTGCAACTTTTATCAAAAGTGAATGATTTTGGAAAGAACGGTACCTTTGGCTTGATTGGAGTTAAGGGAAAATAGGTGCGGTACTTGGATCGCATATCCGCCTCAGCTTCTCAAGTTGCACCCTCAACAAATTAGTTTTGCCACAACACCTTGTCCAAGGGAACTTCTTTGTTCCTTAGTCTTCGGACACTGAAATCAAGAATGTCAACAGGAATCTCATCAAAAGAAAGATTTTCTTGAATGTCAGTACTTACAGAGGAATCCACTACCACAGCATCGCTAATATGCTTTCTAAGCATGGAGATATGGAATATTGGATGAACAGAGGACAACTCGGAAGGCAACTCGACCTCAAAAGCTACCTTACCAACACGACTAAGAATTTTGTAAGGACCAACATAACGGGGACTAAGCTTCCCCTTCTTTCCAAAACTCTTCACCCTCCTCATGGGTAAAATTTTCAGATACACTAGGTCACCAACTTCAAACTCAAGGTATCTCCTTCTAACATCCGCATATGACTTCTGACGACTCTGTGCAGTTTTCAACCTTTCCCTAATCAACTTAAATTTTTCCATAGCCTCAAATACCGAATCAAGACCAATCACAGCCGCTTCACCCACCTCGAACCAACCTATGGGTGATCTACACTTTCTCTCATATAAGGCTTCAAACGGAGCCATGCCAATACTAGAGTGGAAACTGTTATTGTAAGCAAACTCAATCAACGGTAAGTGATCATCCCAACTTCCCTTAAAGTTAAGTGTACAAGCTCTCAATATATCTTCTAAGGTCTGGATGGTCCGCTCAGCCTGACCATCGGTCTGCGGATGAAAAGCAAAACTCAAAAGCACTTGGTTACCAAGACCCTTCTGAAAAGCTTTCCAAAATTGCGAAGTGAACTGAGTACCCCTATTTGAAATGATAGACAAGGGAACTCCATGTAGTCTGACTAGCTCTCGGATATACAATCTAGCGTAATCCTCAGCAATATATGAAGTATGAACAGGCAAGAAACAAGCAGACTTAGTCAACCTATCAACCACAACCCAAATGGAATCATGATGGCGTCGGGAAGGAGGTAAACCAATCACGAAGTTCATATTTATCTCTTCCCACTTCCAGGTGGGAATACTAAACTCTTGCATCATACCACCAGGTCTTTGGTGTTCAACCTTAACCTGTTGGCATGTTACACACTTAGCTACAAACGCTGCTATATCTTTCTTCATGCCACTCCACCAATAGATTTCCCTCAAGTCTTGGTACATCTTGGAGGCACCAGGATGAATAGAATATCGCGCCCCATGCGTTTCAGCCATAATCCTCTGTCTCAGATCATCAACATTCGGGACAAACAATCTACCCTACAATCTTAACATACCATCTCCCCCTTGGGAGAAAACCTCTACTTTTTGGTCCTTGACTGACTCCTTCAGTCTGACCAAACTAGCATCTAAGTATTGCTTTTCCTTCACTTCCGAAACCAAGAAGGATTTCGAACTACTCTGAACCCCTATACTACCTTCAGCAGAGTCAAACAACCTAACCCCCAATCTAGCCAAACAATGTACATCACGAGCCAAATCTTTCTTACCTTCTACCACATTCGAAACACTACCCATGGACACTCTACTTAGGGCATCCACCATAATATTGGCCTTGTTCGAATGGTACAACACACTCATATCATAGTCCTTTAATAATTCTAACCATCGTCTCTGCCTAAGATTCAATTCTCTCTGGGTAAACACATACTGCAGACTCTTATGATCAGTGAAAACATCAACATGGACACCATACAAATAGTGTCTCCAGATTTTCAAAGCAAACACAACAGCTGCCAACTCAAGATCATGGGTGGGGTAATTTTTCTCATGGGATTTCAACTGTCTAGAAGCATAAGCTATCACCTTACCCTTCTGCATCAATACGCAACCTAACCCAACTCTCGAAGCATCATAGTACACCACAAAACCATCAACACCACCAGGCAAAGTTAAAATAGGGGCTGAAGTGAGTCGAGTTTTTAACTCCTGAAAACTCTTCTCATAAGATTCGAACCACAAGAACTTCACTTTCTTTTGGGTCAACCGAGTCATAAGAGACGCTATAGAGGATAAACCCTCAACAAAATAACGGTAATAGCAAGTTAAACCCAAGAAACTTCAAATATCAGTCGGAGAGATAGGTCTTGGCTAATTTCTAACAGCTTCGGTCTTTTGGGGATCAACTCTAATACCCTTGAAAGAAATGATATGACCCAAAAAAGCAACTGACCTTATCCAAAACTCACACTTACTGAACTTGGCAAACAACTTGTGATCTCTAAGGGTTTGCAAGATAGTTCGGAGATGATCAGAATGCTCATCCTTACTACGGGAGTACACCAGTATATCATCGATGAACACTATGACAAATATATCCAGATATGGTCTGAACACTCGATTCATGAGGTCCATGAAAGCTGCTGGGGCATTAGTTAACCCGAAAGACATAACAAGAAACTCAAAATGGCCATAACGAGTTCAGAAAGTGGTTTTCGGGATGTCATACTCCCTAACTTTGAGTTGATAATAGCCGGAACGAAGGTCTATCTTTGAGAAATAACTTGCACCTTGTAATTGGTCAAACAAATCATCTATTCTTGGAAGGGGGTGCTTATTTTTTATGGCGACTTTACTCAGTTGGCGGTAATCAATGCACATACGCAAAGAGCCATCTTTCTTTCTCACAAACAACACAGGAGCACGTTAAGGAGAAACACTAGGCCTTATAAAACCCTTATCTAGTAGATCTTTGAGTTGCTCTTTCAACTTCTTAAGTTCTGCAGGGGCCATACGGTAAGAAAGAATAGAAATGGGCTGAGTATCGGGAAGAAGATCAATCCCGAACTCTATCTCTCTATCAGGAGGTATCCCTGGGAGATCATCTAAAAAAACATCAGAAAACTTATTGATAATGTTAATAGATTGGAGAGTTGGAGTCTTAGACTTAGTGTCTTTGACTCTAACCAAAGGGTAAATACACCCATTGGAAATAAACTTTTTAGCTTTGAGGTAAGAGATAAAATGACTCTTGGGTGACATAGAATTCCCAGACTACTCAAACACGGATGCACCCAAAAACTGAAACTTGACCACTCAGGTCCGACAATCAATAGATGCATAAGAAGAATACAGCCAATCCATACCTAGAATCACATCAAAGTTTACTATGTCTAACTCAATCAGATTAGCCAACAAGACTATGAAGAATGGTAACAGGACACTTTTTATACACTTTCTGGGCAACAATCGAATCACCCACTGGGTAGAAACAAGGATAGGCCCAGGAATAATCTCAGGACTCATTTCAAAATTCACAGCAATCAAAGGTGTAACATATGAGAAACTGGATCCAGGATCCAATAAAGCATACACATCAAACTAAAATATACGAAGCATACCAGTAACAACATCAGGAGAGTCATCCTGTTCCTGGCGGGACAATAAAGAATAGAATCTATTCTGGTGCTGCCCGCCAGCATTGCTGGAAGAGGCATCCTAAGCTGGGGCTGGGCGAGTCGCTGGAACTGGAGCACTAACAGTCTGAGTCTGGGTCTGACGGCGATAGTCACGATACCCTTGTACATCCTGTGGACAATCTCTAACTCTGTAACCCATGTCACCACACCGAAAACAACCCTTTTTCTCACCCCAACACTCACCCAAATAAGCCCTACCAAACTTAGGACATAGGGGACAATTTGGCTTACTGCCATTACTGTACTGGGACCTGGATGCATATGACCTGATACCTTACTCCTGCCTATCTCTAGGCATGGGAGCACTAGCAGATGATAGTGTTGGCATAGACAAACGATCCTGATACTGAGGGCGACTCTCTTCCTGCGATCTAGTCTGACCTTATCCATGCTGCTTGGACCTAACTCTTCTATTCCCTCTCATTCTATCTCTCTCCTTAATCTTGTCTACCTCAATCTATTGGGCATAAGTCATCAGCCTAGAAATATTCATCTCACTATTCAGCATAGCAGACCTACACTCCTTAACCATATAACTAGACACTCTAATCACAAACTTACTCATACTAGCCCGATTATCAGCCACTAAGTTAGGAGCATACTTGGCCAACTGATTGAACTTTAGACAGTACTCCCTAACAGTCATAGAGCCCTGTCACAGGTTTATAAACTCTTCCACCTTCGCCTCCCTTATCTCCAAAGGGAAAAACTTATCTAGGAATGTATCTTGGAACTCTTGCCAAGTTGTAGGGACAGCTCCCTCACCTCTACCTTTCCTCCAAGTAACAACCCAGTCATAAGCAAGGTCTTTCAATCTATACACAACCAACTCCACACTATGTTCCTCAGATACATGCATCACCTGAGTAATTTTCTGCACCTCTTCTAAAAACAACCATGGATCCTTATCAAACTTAGACCCATAGAATTTTGGTGGATTCATCCGCATGAAGTCACGGATCCTGGCACCAGCTGAATCACCGCCCTGCTACTGTGGAGCTGAGGACAGGTTGGCCTGAACATTTGCAGTAACACCTTTGGCCAGCGCTTGAAAGACTGCCCGAAATTCAGCATGAGACACATTTTCATTTAATGGGTCAGCGAGTTGAGGTTGTTGACCATCATTATTTCTTCTCGCTCAATGTGGAGGCATATTTCTGAAAGAAAAGAGTACGAATCAATAGCAGAGAGAGACACTTTAAGAACGATAGACTTTTGAAAGAAAGAATCATACTTTTTTCTAAAACGTCTTGTAGCCTCTTGCTCATAGATGTGGCGCGCTACACACTGATGATCAAGACTCTACTTAACGCAGCTTGTTAGACTCCCTAGGAAACCTTAAAACCTTAGGCTCTGATACCAAGTTTGTAACGCCCCAAAAATAAGTCCCGGAATGGTAGTTAGTGGCCCAAGAAGAAGTGGGATAATTCTGGGTCCTACTCGATGGCTAGTGCTCCCTACCCAAAGTCGTGGGGTGAAAGGCATTTCTATGGTGGAGATAACTTTAGGGAATAAGGTGCTCAATATCATGCTAGTGGGGCTTCATCAAATCCATCATCTCTATCGTGTCCTCTCTGCAAGTTTTGTGGTCATTTGCAAAGGGGTTTCTATGATAAGGGAAGGGACAGGTGCTTCAGTTATGGTCAGCCGGGCCATATGCTTAGAAACTATCCTATTGGTGAGGTTACCTCTAGGGAAAATAAGGTTCCGATTGCTTCGTCTTTAGCTTCAGTGCCAAAGGGTGCACCATTTAGTTTCGACACTGATCAACACTATTTTTATGCACTTACTACCCAGCAGGAATCTGAGGCATCACCTAATGTCGTGACTGGTACATTACAACTCTTTTCCCATGAGGTGTACTATTTACTTGATCCAGGGTCCATTCTATCTTATGCAACCCCATTTGTAGCTGTGTATTTTGATTTTGGTTCGAAGTGTGATTTGGACCCTTTTTCTATTTCTATCTCAATAGGTGACTCGGTGATTGTTAATAGAATCTATAGAGGGTGTGTGTTATTTGTTGGTAGTTAAAAGACTTTGGTGGATTTGTATGAATTAGATATGGTGGATTTTGATGTTATTCTGGGATGGATTGGTTGCACTCGTGCTATGCGGCCTTAGATTTTCAGACTCGTATGGTTGTCTTTAATTCCCTAACGAGTCGGTTTTTGAGTGGGAGAGTGGTTCTTTAACTCCTAAGGGGAAGTTTATATCATATCTTAGAGCTTAGAGATTAATCTCCAAGGGGTGTCTCTATTATTGGTTCGGGTTAAAGATTCTAACTCGGAGGGTCTTTCTTTGCATTCAGTTCCGGTGGTGCATGAATTTCCTGAGGTTTTCCCTAATACCCTTCCTGGTGTTCCTCCTAATAGGGAAATTGAGTTTGGAATTGATCTTGCTCTGGACACTCATCTAATTTCTATCTCCCCTTATAAAATGGCTCTGGCTGAGTTTAAGAAGTTTAAGGAGCAATTATAGGATCTTTTGGATAAGGGTTTTATCCATCCTAGTATGTCCCCATAGGGTGCACTGATGTTTTTCATTCATAATAAGGATGGTTTCCTTCGAATATGTATTGATTATCGGCAATTGAATAAGGTGACAATAAAGAATAAGTATCCTCTTCTAATGATAGATAACTTTTTTGATCAGTTACAGGGTGCTAAATTCTTTTCCCAAACTGATCTTCGATCTGGGTATCATTAACTTAACATTAGGGAGGTGGATATCCCTAAGATAGCTTTCCGTACCCGATATGGGAATTTTGAGTTTTTGGTGATGTTGTTTGGTTTGACGAATGCCCCAGCGGCATTCATGGATTTGATGAATGAGGTTTTTGGTTAATTCCTAGACTATTTTTCATTATCTTTATAGCTGACATTCTGGTGTATTCTAAGAGTAAGGTGGATCATGTCGATCACCTCCGTGTTGTATTGCAGACTTTAAAGAAGCAACAGTTATATGCCAAATTCTCTAAATGTGAGTTCTGGTTGAACACTGTCACTTTTCTGGGTCATATTATTTTTAGTGAAGCGATCATGGTAGATCCACAGAAGGTTGCTATGGTTAAGAAGTGGCCTAGACCCATGACTCTAATAAATATTCAAAGTTTCTTGGGTTTAGCTGACTACTATTAGAGGTTTGTGGAAAGTTTTTCTTCTATTATTGCCCTGTTGACTAAGTTGACACAGAAGAAGGTAAATTTCTTGTGGTTTGATTCTTGTGAGGGTAGTTTCGAGAAGCTGAAAGATAAGCTAACTTTAGCTCTGGTTTTGACTTTTCCTGAAGGCCCTGATGGGTTTGTGGTTTACTATTATGCGTCCCATGTGGGACTTAGTTGTGTTCTAATGCATCTTGGTAAGGTGTAGCCTATGCTTCTAGGCATTTGAAGGTGTATAAGAGGAATTATCCTACTCATGATTTAGAGTTGTTGTGGTGTTTGCATTGAAAATTGGCATCACAATTTATATGGGGTGCACGTGGATATCTTCTCAGATCATAAAAGCCTGCATTATGGTTCACTCAGAAAGATCTTAACCTCACGCAAAGGAGATGACTTTAGCTTATCAAGGACTATGACATGAGTCTTCACTACCATCTAAGTAAAGCTAATGTAGTTGTTGATGCTCTTAGTAGGTTATCCATGGATAAGGAGAATCGAGAGTTGGTGAAGGATATTTATCATTTGTCTAACTTTAGAGTTTGCCTCTTGCACTCTGAGGATGGTGATATATTTGTTCAGAAGGTGGTGCAGTCGTCTTTTGGTGCTAAAATCAAGGAGAAGCAGATATTAGATCCTATTTTACTAAGGATCAAAGATGATATTGGTGGATAAAAGGCATGGCCTTTGAGATTAGTGGTGATGGTGCTTTGCGGTACCAATGGAAGTTATGTGTTCCCGATATCGATGGTTTATGAGAAAGAATCTTGGTTGAGGCGCATGAATTATGCTATGTTGTTCATCCTGGTTCGATAAAGATGTATCATGACCTTAAGAAGATGTATTGGTGGAATGGTATACAGAGGGATGTGGATGATTTTGTGGCTAAGTGCATGTGTCAACAAGTGAAAGTTGAGCACATAACGCTCGAAAGATTGTATCAAAATTAAATTGCTTGAATAAAAATGGGAGGTGATCAATATAGCTTTTGTTACCGGTCATCCTCGATCTCAAAATCAATTTGATTTGGTTTGGGTCATCATGGATAGGATGACAAAGCCGGTTCACTTTTTGCAGTGATGACTAACTTTTTGGCTGAGGATTATAAGAGGTTGTATCTTCATGAGATTGTGAAGCTGCATGGGGTGCCTGTCTCCATCATATATAATCGTGGAATACAGTTTACATCTTACTTTTGGTGGTCATTTTAGAAAGGTTTGGGGAGCAAGAAGAGTCTGAGAACTACCTTCCACCCGTATTCGGATGGGTTAGAAAGGACTATTCAAACATTATAGGATATGTTTTATGTGTGTGATTGACTATGGTGGTAGTTGGGTTGAGCATCTACCTTTTGTAGAGTTTTCTTACAATAATAGTTACCATTCTACCATTGGGATGACCCTGTTTGGGGCCTTGTATGGTAGGAGGTGCAGGTATTCTATTGGATTGTTCGAGGTTGGGAAGCAGAGATATTTGGGCCGAATTTGGTTCACCAAGCTATGAAAAAGGTGAAGGTGATTCTGGATAGGCTTAGGGCTGCCCAAAGTCGCCAAAATTTCTATGCGGATATAAGTGACAGAGAGTTAGAGTTTGAGGTTGGGGATAGGGTGTTCTTAAAGGTGTCTCTAATGAAGGGAGTGATGCAGCTTAGTAAGAAAGAGAAGCTCAGTCCTCGGTATGTGGGTCCTTACTTGGTTTTGCGAAGGGTTAGTAAGGTTGCATATGAGTTGGAGTTGCCTTCTAGTTTGAACTCCATTCATCCAGTGTTCCATGTTTCTACGTTGAGAAAGTGTGTGGGTGACCCATCTTAAAATCGTGCCTATTATAGATATTGGTATCTCAAATTCTGTCATATGAGGAGGTCCTGATTGTGATCAAGGATCGACAAGTTTATCGGTTGTGGACCAAGGATGTAGCTTTGGTTAAGGTTCTGTAGAGGAACCATAAGGTTGAAGAGGCTTCTTGGGAAGAGGAAGAAGAGATGACGTCTAAGTATCCATTCTTATTTTCTTTTCCGGAGATTTGTGCGGAGGGAATGTGTTCTTCATCATGCTTTTGTTTTCAACCTATGTTAAAGAAAAGACTGATTTCCTTGCATCTTAGTATTCTTAGTTAAAGGTTAGAGTCGAGGTGCTAGGGTGTAAATCATACTTGTACTGCCTTATTCCATCATTCGAGGATGAATGATCCAAATGGGGGAGAATTGAAACACCCTGGGTTTTGATCCTTAGAATTTCTGGAGTTTTAAGCTTTTGGACATCATACAACTTGTGGGTACTATCCGTATGATGTGGATACGGTTTAGGAGGTCTTGGTCGTATGTTAATTAGTATGGCTTTGGTTGGTTACTATCCAAGGTACGAATGGACACCATACGACTCGTATGGAGATGGTACAAGTGAGTGAAGCCATCTCGTATGATGATTAGTGTGTCATGCTCTTGGTGGGTGGCCCAGGGTATGGTTTATGGGTACTTGTCGTATGCTTGGGTACGAATGGGCCTTGGTGGTCGTATGTTGGATAGTGTTGAGGTCCAACATTCTTTGTAGGATACGAATAGTGGGTGGTGGTGTCGTATCTACCTGCGGGAATTCTTTTACAGTTTAAGTTGAGGGTATTCTGGATATTACCCCTCTTAACCCATCATAACCCCACGAGTTAAAACACTATAGGGACTTCATTTACCATATTATTCTAATCTTAAACACTCAAAACTCTCTCAAATCTCCCTCAAGCTCTTAGGTTAAACAAAGGCTAGGGTTATTAAGGCTCTAAAAGGTGATTTCTCTCCGTATTCTTCGTAATCTAAGGCATGTTAATCCTCTCTCATTGTTAGTTCAATTAAAGTCATGTTTTATGAATGATTTTCATGGCATAATTGTGATATGGTTTTGAATTCTGAATTATATATTGGATGTTTTGGTTATTAATGGTTGATTTATGTTTTCCTATGTTTTTACTTATGGTTTTCATATTATAATGGTGGTTTGAACATGTGGTTGCATGGGAATGGTCAATTGGTACTTGGGCTTGGTTTTGGAAACTATATGCCCTCAACATGTTTGTTAAAATGCCTATGAGAATGCTTTTATAACATAGTTGGACTTTCATTGAAAATTTTGCATGGTATAATATGGTAATGGAACCTAAATTGGTTAAATGTTTTTAATGGCTAAATGGCAAGGCCTTGGTGGCTTTGGCTTTGATTTAAAAACCTTGTAGGGTACACGGGAATCTCCCAAGTCAATCTAATAATGGAACCTACGGGGTACATGGAAATCCCCTAGATGATTGGATAAGCATATTGCTTGCAAGCTATAGTCGATATGACATTACCACTTCTTATAGCCTTGGTTAATAATACATGGAATTGGTGGTTTAGTTGTGTGCTAATGATTTTAATTGGGCAATAATGGCGAGTTGTGATATCTAACCGTGAAAATGTGAGTCCAATGGACAGACACTGGAAACTCATGTTTGCCGACATGAGGATTGGTCATGACGACCATATACTTGTGGGGTATATGAGAATACCTTAAGTTATACTTGTATATATGTATCATGGAGGGTGATGGGTACATGGGTACCCCTATTATATCTCTGGTTCGTGTAGCTTTACGTACTAGGGCCCATTTAAGGGGTATCATTGGACCCATATAGCTCATGGGTGGTTCTAGGACGGTTGATCTACATATGCTTAGGTTAATGATTTTAAAGTCATGCTAAACCCGGTTCCCTGTCCTGAGATGGATTATATATATATATATATATATGAATGTGAATGCATATGGTTATTTACTTGGTTTTAAATGTTGGCATTATTTTACCCTTATCTTGAGTTCATGCTAGCGTTCACCCGCTAACCCATCTTCGGGAGCTGTATCCCCACGCGATGCAAAAATCGGCCATGCTACTCCTCTTACTCAGTCATCAGAATCGGGAACAACTTAGAGGTTGATTGAAGTGTTGAACTTCCATACTTCGGAAGGCTCCATTTCATGATATGGTCTTGTCATCATACTTTGGTTATTTCTTAGACTTTATTTTTGGATATGGTCGGGGACATGTCCTGATCAGATACTATTTTACTTATGGATGGAGGCTTTGTGAGACTACTATGGGTTGATATGGGCAGTGTCGGAATTGGTGTCAGCCTTGGCATTTGTATCAGTATTATGGCTGATATTGATTGATTGTGTTTGATTTATAATTGTTCCATTTTTTTATGTTATATATATATATATGTATGTATGTTCAAAATCCATCTGACTTAAGGTGTAGGGCGGTTATGGCTGGGTATTAGGGCTTGTCTTCGGTCCAGATTGGGCTTGAGGTACCCGACATGACTAGGACCGGGTTCGGGTTGTGTCAAAAATGATCAACCCAACTACCACTAAAGTCAAACTCACAAGACTTTCACATATCCTCCCAAGTCCTAATGGTTTTCTCCGCTTATCCATCTATCTGAGGGTGGAAAGAGGTGCTAAGGTTCAGCTTAGTTCCTAAAGCTCTTTGGAAAGAATGCCAAAAGTACGAGGAGAACTCAGTATCACAATCAGATATAATAGAAACAGGTGAACCATGTAACTTGACGATTTCCTGAACGAATAACTTTACACAATCCTTAGCAGAGTAATTAGTCCTCACAGGTAGGAAATGAGTGGACTTAGTTATCCTATCCACGATGACCCAAATCAAATCAAATTGATGGCGGGCCCGTGGAAGACTAGTAACGAAATCCATATTAATCACTTTCCATTTCCACACGAGCAACTCAATCTCTTGAGACAATGCACAAGGCCTCAAGTGTTCCACCTTCACTTGTAGACAAACTATACACTTGGCCATAAAATTTGCCACATCCCGCTTATGTTATTCCACCAATAGATCTCTTTCTAATTATGGTACATCTTCGTCGAACAAGGATAAACAGTGTACCTCAACCTATGAGTCTCCGCCAAGATCATCTCTCACAACCCATCAACATCGGGGACACACAACCTACCTTGGTATCTCAAGATACCATCACCTCCAATCTCAAAAACCATAACTTTCTACTAGCCCACGCCATCCTTGATTCGCATCAATATAGGATCTAAACCTACTTCTCTTTCACATCCGTAACAAGATATGGCCTCACTACCACTTGCACAATCACACCTCCATCTTTGGAGTCCAAGAGACGAACCCCAAGATTTGCCAAATGGTGAATATCTTTCAGCAAACCTAGCTTCTCCTCATCAACATAAGATAAGCTCCCCATAGACAACCTGTTGAGAGCATCAACAACCATGTTAGCTTTACCTGGGTGATAATGTTGACTCATATAATAATCCTTGCCATCTCCTTTTTCGAAGATTTAACTCCTTCTGGGTGAACACTGATCACGCTCAACTAACTTTATTATTTAAGGGCAAGACGATCGTTGTCAATATAATAACCCAACTTGAGTTGGGGTTGAATCCATGAGGAGTATAACTACTTTTCGAATCTTATGTATGTTGATAGTTACTAAGTGTTGACTCGTAATGTACACTTAAAGAAAAGCATAAATTAAATTTGCGGGGTATGATTTAAAAGTTGTTTGAAAAAAATTAACTTGTGATACTAAGTGAGAGCAAAATTTTTTGATTAAATTCCAATGAAAGTAAAGTCTTGGGGATATGCTTTTCTAGGGGCGATTAGTGTATGGGTGCATGAGAGTGCAATTTCAATTCTAGTTATTGAATATATGGTAGGTTATGTTAGAGGTTATGGTGTTAGTCTTCTAACAAAACACCAAAATTTCACCCATGGATTATTTCGAATACCTCATGGGTGTGTGATACGCCCAAATTATACCTCTCTTATGAGAGATTAAGCAGTCGTTGTCAAATATAGAACCCAACTAGGTTGTGTTTCAAATCCCACAGGGAATACTGTGTTCACTAAGTGTTGTGATTGTTATTAGACTGTTGATCAAAGGTTCCGAAATAAAAGGGGTTTTGATTTATGAATTATATTCTAAGTAATTGTAACAGAGTTTTTCCATCTAATGATGCTTTCTGTTAGTAGTAATTCAATGATATTAAACAAACTAGAGTTATGGTTACCAAGATGTCTAAATAGTTAGGGTTGTGAGTCACTTTTGAGTTCCACTCAATAACTTCAATTGCAAGAGTAGCTGAATTCTATTGTTTACCCATTAGTTTCTCAACCTTAATGGATAGTTTATCCTGTAACTCTCTCAAATTTAAAGAATGTATTGATTATTCAGCCATTTTCTCATGTAGGTTAATCCTTGTTAAGGAATTTTCCATTAATCTAAAGATTAAGGTCTCTAGATTTCATGTAAACCTTTCTTTTCCCGACAAACACTTTTCTAACCGAACAAGTGATTTAGGGTTCACCTTTCAAGTTTGCATCCAAGAAAAGTCATTAGAGTGAATAAGGGTTTATGCAACATCAATTACCTACAGAAACTCAATTGGAATCACAACCCATATCAACTGTTTACATCAAGGCTCCCATAACTCTAGTTACAGGAGCTTAGCCACTCATCTCCATAGAAAAAGGAGAAAGAATACTTGCATTATTCATAAACAAATTCAAAGTTCACTTACAAAGGTTACAAGAATTAATTCTTGAATCTTCAATAGCAATGGAATGACTAGATTCACAAATATAGTTTGATTCGTAGATTTCTACGTTACAGACAGATTCAAAGATGGAAAACTAAAATGAAAAATATCCAAGATTCAGAGAATATCCCTAAATAAAACCCTAGCTGGGTATTTATATGCTCCCAGGTTTAAAAGATTTAAAATTTGAACTCAGAAAAAGGCTCGTCCAAACTGACGGTTTAGCTGACGGCCCATCTGGCCACCAACGGTCCGTCACATGGTCCATCTTTGAGTGCTCTGAGATGTCAGGTTCTATTTAGTCCCGACGGCCACCTTGGTGGACCATCGAGGGTTCGATGGTCTATTGCACAGTCCGTCGATCAATCCTCTAAAATCTTCCACTCTGTTTAAACCCGAAGGCTATGTTGGCAGTCCGCCGCAAACTTGAGGGTTCGCCACTTAGACCATCACATGGGTCTTCCATCTGGAACCTTCTGTTTAGCTTTGACGGTCCTTCTGGCGGTCCGTCGCATGACTGAAGGTCCGCCATTTGGGCCGTCATAGACCTTTTTCTGCTATTTTTTTGAGTTTTCTCCTTCAGCTGACTCTTCAACTAGAAATCACTCAAATCCACTATTAAATACAACTTTAGTTGCCTGAAAACTCATAATTTTCCTGAGAAAAATATGTAAAATATTCCGTCAAATTCCGGAACATCAATACCCTCAACTTAAGATAATTGCTTGTCCTCAAGCAACTCAGCACCAAATTACAAATATGAGCAATACAATGACAGGCGTTCAACTTGCTGAACTAGTTTTCACATAACCATTCACTTGTCATCCTACTTATACGGCTCAATATATCAGATTCCATAACTAGCATTATTTCAAAATCAGTACATATACACAAACATAGATACAAAAATCTACAGAGATCAACCGAATTAAGTGTGACTCAGGTTGTCCTCATAGTCAAGGAAATCCACCATTCAGTATATTTTGTGGATATAAATCAGAACTCTCACACTCGTCAAAGAAATTACAAACATCATACACATAACCATAGGGTTGCCCTTATCATTTAATGCTCTCTTATAGTTAACTCACCAAGATCAAGCAGGTCTTTCTCAGGCTTGTAATGAGGCTTCGGGGCTAGGTGAGGAAGGATTTTTAGGAAAAAGTGACTCCACACTGAGATTTAACTCTCTTTTCCCTCAAGTTCTACCTACCAAGGCCATTACTGAACTAGCTCATTCGCCCCTTTCTCATTCATTTACACTTTACCATCACAACCCCCTATTTTTTTTATATATTTATAAATAAAAATACACACAAGCATCATCAACCCTCAACTTATGCTGATGCAATCAATAAAGGTGCACAGTGTCTTGACTAGACCAGGGCCAGATGCTCTAAAGTATGATCTAAACCAACTTTCCCTTAGACAACAACAACGTGACAATAGCCACCCTCAACTTAGGTGTTTTACCTCAGTTTCGGTTCACAATGCCCACTATTGGGCCAGCGCCAGAGCTAAGTGTTAAAAACTTAAAGAGAGTTAACTAGAGTGATTGGTTTTGAAGAGAAAATTAACATAGGCTCAAAGAAGGGTTCAAAAGTGAAAAATTCTTTTTTTGTAGAGTCAATTATTTTGGATAAGTGGACTAAAATCACAAGTTGGCCTGCTATCATTTCTTATTTCATCAACTATAACACAACATCAATTGAACCAGGCAAGTTCTAGCTACTACACTATGTAAGAACTAATACAAATACTCGCACACACAAGCAATTCAGTCAAACTCATTCTACTATTCTTAATATTACATCACATGTCATGCATATTTTACAAGTTAATGCCAACTACAGATTCACTAACAGTTGATCACATATACTATAAGACAAAAGTAAACAGTCATATGGACATAGTCATAGTTTGATACCAACATCGTTCATCATCCATATTCACAACAATGTGCTGTCATAAACGACACTTTTATTTCATAGACTAACCTTAACAATAGAACATGACTTAAGAATGAAAAGATGCAAACTTAAAGTTAATCCTAGAAAAGAAAAAAAATACAAACTTAAACATAATCCTAGACATGTCGATTCTCCTAGATAGCACATGGGAGGAAAAGAATACGGCAACACAATCCCCCATGGTACAAGTACACAACCCCCACAAAAATATATGCATTGTCCTCAAAGCATCAAATAAAAATACAAAGGAGTAGGTATACTTGTTTTGCCTCTTATTTATCTAAGGCATCTTTGAAGTGTGGTAAGGCTCCAGCGTCCTCACCTGGTGCAATGTTGACCCCTATGGTAGTAGGGGTACTCAAAAACTCTCCCTCTAGAATTGGAGGTACCATATCTCTGCTTGGGTTTAGAAGGTTGCTCCCTGACTGGGGCGGAACTCTTTAACACTCTAACTACTTCATCTTCAGCTCTCTTCATTCTTCTCTCTTTATCTCTCTTTGTTCTTCTATTGGCTTTTCATAAATCATGCTATTCTCATTCCTCCAGTGTCATGGCTTTCCTTTTTTTTCTCTTTTTAGTCTTCCTTTCAGCTTGTTCATCTACCTGCTACTTTCCTTTATCTTTCACGGGTCTCCCCATCAGATCAACAATTCCTTCATCATCATCACTCATAACCAACACTGGATCAAAAGTAAGCTGCTGTGGTTGCCTGCTCTTTAACTCTTCGATGTCAGCCTGTGCTTTCTTAAACTCTGTCATGAACCTTGCCAAGTCTGGAATAGATAGTGAATCCAGCCTTTTATTATTTCTCTCTTCCATATGATACATCCTCATCTGAATGTCTTGGAAAGGATGGATTACCTCAGCTACAATTCTATCAACAAAAGGCTTGAATTCTGTAGCCCAAGTGTCAACTACCTTTTGAATTTATTTTGCAATTTCATAGACTTAGCAAAGTTTTCTTGCGTCAACCTATATTCTACAAATTCTACCCCACCCATTGGTGGTGAAAATTCTGACCTTGCAGACGTACTTGATGGTACATAATTAAGTGGTACATAAGTGGTAATCGGCAACGACATACCTGTTGAAATCTTTGAAGTATCTGGGGTTGGTACTGACTGATTTTGATAGGCTGGTGGTTTGGTGACCCTCATTTCAAACTTTGAGTCATCCTTGGACTTCTCAATGTCCTACCTATGTGTCGTACGGACCTCATTATCCTCCCCACAAATCAGAGGCACACCTGCCTGCCTGCTTAATTCAGTGATTAAGAACAGAAATAGTAGAGTGCTGGCTACCTTATGCGCTCTCACAAACAACTCATCGGCAATGATCTAACCGAAATTAATCTTTAGTCCTGACAACAAACTAGCAACAAGTATAACACGATGAATACCTAGATTAGCATCACCTCCCATTGGCATAAGTCTTAATCGGACCATAGCCCTCCAAAATTTAGCTCTGAAGCTAAGGGATGACTTGCTATACGATCACATGGGTTTGTCGCCTAGGAAGGATTACCCTCATCAGTCAATACTCCAGCCAACTAGGATCTTTGGGCAGATGTATTGCACAGTCGATACTCAAGTTCTGGAATAGCAGGTGGGGCTTCATAATCTGGCCCAAGCAGCATCCTGTTGATGGTTCAGGCTAATATGTCAATGGTAACTCTACGGACTGACACTGATTCCCTGTTCGGGAGATCAAAAATCTTTGAGCCCTTTGGAACATCTTTTTCTACCAATACCAAATAGTTAGCAAAGAATTCCCTTACCAGATTCATCTGATATGATCTTGGGGGTTTGCTCATCCATGCCAGTTTGTACTCCTTGAAATGACGTTGTAGCTTAAGATATTCATGCAAATCCATCGTTATATCTGATACTCCTTAGAAAATGGCCTTTTGATTGGACTACTTGTTGTTGGTGCTAACCCATCATAAAATTTATCCCTTGTTCCATCTAGCTACCATCTGACGACATCTCTAATTTGAGGATTCTTTCTCCTGATCACGTTGGCATCCTCAATATCAGTCTCAACCTCGGCTGCTTCAGTTTATGCCTCTACATTGGTAGCCCTAGTTTCAGCCTCAACTGGGTTTGGGCAAGATGTGACAACCCTGGCCTCGTCGGGACTCGAGCTAGTACTGCTGGTGCTTCCATCACTCTCCTCTTCAGACTGGGAAAATATAGGTAGTGTTTGGTCCCTTTAACGAGTGTTGAAGGTTGATGCCTCCACGCTACTAGAAGGTTTGCCTCGCCCTCTTGCTCGACCTTCACCTCTATTCAATGGGATTTTTCGTGCCATGGTGCCTGAAAAGAAGTACAAAGTCAATTACAAAATAAAAAACTGCAAAAATAGAAATAAAAATAGGCTTAACGGTCACAGTGATAGGCCGTTGAAGATACGACGGTCCGCCAGTCGGCCCATCAGTCTTTATCCAATGAGTTCTAATTTTTTAGGGCCTTGCGACGGTCGAACTGGCGGTCCGTCAGGCCACTGACGGTTCACCAGGTTGTCCATCGTGGATTATCCAGTGAGCAACTTTCTTTGGACATTTGTGACGGCCAACCTGATGGTCCGTCACAAATTTGACGGTCTGCCGAGGTAACCATTAGTCCCTATTTTCAATTTCAAACTTCTTTTTGGCATTTTGTCGAATTGATGGTATACCTTATTCGATTTTCAGCATAGCAACGATAATAATTCCATGTTTTTATGCATATTTCTTAACTCTAAAAATATGGGTTACTCAGACTTCACCCAAGCAGTATATACCAAAGTTCAGAACTCAGAACATCAATAATTTAAACAACAGAAGGAAACAAAATGAAATTTTACAGACCACAACTATTTTAATTATGTTTTACACTTTGGAGAAGTAAGAAAATGAGTAAAAATCATACCTTGATGATGTGGAAGTTTCACTCTAGTTGCTTGTACTTCAGAAAGAAAAATTACTTAACACTTTAACCTATGATTTCTTCTATAGTTGTGATGAGGAGAAAAGAGGGGAAAAGACTTGTTTAAATAGAGTAGAAAAGAGAAGTTGGAGAGTCCTAGAGGGAGTAACTACCTTCATATACTATGAATCCAAAGGGAGTTAGACAGTTTTAGAATTTGAAGAGGTTACAATGTATGTAACCACACTATTTTATCCCTTTAAAAGCTTTTGGGTCAAGTACGGGTTATTTAAATAGGCATCCGACTTAACCCGACTTGACTCGTGACTAGGGTTACGCTGACAGTTAACTCAACGGTCCATCAGCTTTTTGGCAGTCCTCCAGGTTAATCGTCAGGTCTTACCAAACGTACCTTCCAGACCTTTCTATGACAGTCACACCGATGGTCTGTCGAGTGGTTCATTAGCCCCTTCCAAAAACTCAAATATTCATCTTTAGGTTGACAAAATAAGTAATGGTCCGCCAGGTTTTCAACGGTCCTCTAATTCGACCGTCGAGTATTATCCAGTACATTCAACTTTTTAGCATGGATTTGACGATCCGAGCGGCGGTCCAGCAAGATCTTGATGGCCCTTCGATATCTCCATCAACCTTTTTGCAACTGTGAAACTCCTTTCTTTCATGGTTTTCAGTCTCACACACTTCACAAACACACCAAATTTCACAAAACAAAAACAATAAAAGAGCTCTAGCTATGATTACAACAACACTTGGTGGGTTGCCTCCCACTAGCACCTTATTTAATGTCGTGGCATGACACAGTCATCTCAATTACTCAGACTTCATCAAGATAGATAGTAGCTATACACTTTATCAAGTCCATTGGACCGATATACAACTTTAGTCATTGCCCATTCACTTTGAATATACTTCCGTCTTTGTTTGCAAGTTTAACTACTCCAGACGAGTAGACTTGATTAACTTGAAATGGGCCCAACCATTTTGATTTAATCTTACCTTGAAACAACTTCTGTCTGGAGTTGAAGATAACCACCCAATCACTTTTTTGAAAATCTATTTTTGTAATTCTCTGATCATGGCACTTCTTCTTCTTCTCCTTATAAAGATCAACTCTTTCATATGCCTCGAGATGGAGCTTATCCATCTCATTCAGCTACCTCAATCTCAACTGCGCTACCTCATTCCAGTTTAAATTCAGCCTTCTAAGTGCCCACAACGCCTTATACTCTAATTCAATTGGTAAATCACATGCCTTGCCATAAACCAACTAGTACAGTGACATGCCGATTGGTGTCTTGAAAGTTGATCTATATGCCCATAAGGCGTCATTAAGCTTCCTAGAGCAGTCTTGTCTGCTAGCATTCACTATTTTAGCAAGTATGGCTTTGATCTCTTTGTTCGAAATCTCCACTTACCCACTAGTCTGTGGGTGGATGGAGTTGCTACTTTGTGTTGCTTGACACCATACTTTGCTAAGGTATCTCGAAACACACGATTGCAAAACTGAGATCCACCGTCGCTTATAATGGTGTGTGGCACCCCAAATCGAGAGAAAATATTCCTTTTAAGGAATGCAACTACTCTCTTTCCTTTGTTGTCAGCCAAAGTAACGGCTTCAACCTATTTCGATACATAATCAGCAGCAACTAGAATGTATTTCATCCCGTATAAGCTCCCGAAGGGCCCCATGAAGTCAATGCCCCAGATGTCGAATAATTCTACCTCTATTATTTTTGTCAAAGGAATTTTATGGTGCTTGGAGATTGACCCTGCCTCTGACATTGGTCACATCTTCTCACGAACTCATATGAATCTTTGAACAAAGTCGGACAATAATAGACGCTTTGTAGCACCTTTCTAGCAGTACGGTCACAAGCATGATGACCTCCAACCGGGGACGCATGACATGCTTCTAAGATACTCAGTATATCTACTTTTGAAACACATATCCTAATGATATTGTCAGCGCATCGCTGAAACAAATATGGCTCATCCCAGAAATAATGTGCCATATCATGGAGAAACTTCTTTCTTTAATGGAAAGAAAGATTCTCTGGAATCACCTCATTCACCATATAATTTGCGAAATCGGCATACCAAGGATTTTCTCCATAACAACAGCCAAGATTTCCTCATCTGAAAATGTATCATTGATCTCAAATTTATCTCTAGCTGATTACTCGCCTTCTAGTCTAAATAGATGATACGCCACTTGGTTTTCACAACCTTTCCTATCTTTGACTTTGAAGTCAAATACTTAAAGCAGCAACACCCATCTAATCAACTTTGGTTTTCATCCCTTTTTACCTTCAAATATGTCAAGGCTGCGTGGTCAGTGTGGACCACCACCTTGGTTCCTAGAAAATAAGCTCGAAACTTCTTAAAAGCATAGACTACCATAAGAAGTTCCTGTTCTACGATGGTGTAGTTCTTTTGAGTTCCATTCAGTGCTTTGATGGCATAATAGATTGGATGAAACAATTTGTCCTTCTTTTGTCCCAACACAGCTCCAAGGGCAACATCGCTTGCATCATATATGATCTCAAACGGTTTTGACCATAATAAGAGCATCAACCAGCTTTTCTTTAAGGCATTCAAATGCCTTCAAGCAATCATCATCAAAGGAGAATTTGATTTCCTTCTCCAAAAGTTTGCAAAGGAAGTTTGTAATCTTTGAGAAGTCCTTTATAAATCTCCGATAGAAGCCAGCATGACTAAGGAAACTACGCACCCCCTTCACAAAAATAGGAGATGGAAGCTTCTCTATAACCTCAAATTTAGCTTGATCAACTTCATTCCCCTTTGCTAAAATTTTGTGTTCGAGAACAATGCCCTTCTTCACCATAAAGTGGCATTTCTTCCATTTAAGCACAAGATTGAACTCCTCACACCGCTGTAAGGCCCTAATCAGATTCACCAAACACAGGTCAAATGAATCTCCTACCACAGAAAAATCATCCATAAATACCTCCAAGGTGTCTTCAACCACATATGAGAAAATAGACATCATGCACCGTTGAAAGGTAGCGAGTGCATTACACAATCCAAACGGCATCCGCTTACACACAAAAGTACCATATGGGCAGGTGAATATTGCTTTGTCCTGATCCTTCGGGGCTATAGAAATTTGATTGTAACTAGAATAACCATCCAAGAAATAATACCAACCTCTTCCCGCCAACCGATCATGTATCTGATCCATGAAAAGCATTGGGAAGTGGTCCTTCAATGTCCATGAGTTGAGTTTTCTATAGTCCATGCAAACTCTCCACCCAGTGATAGGCATGAGCAGTATCAATTCATTCTTCTCATTTGCTTCAACTGTATGCCCTCTTTCATGGGCACACATTGAGCTTGGCTTACCCATTTACTGTCAGAAATGGGGTAAACCACTCCTGCATCTAGCCACTTGATAATTTCCTTCTTAACCGCCTCTTGCATTGGTGGGTTAAGATGGCGTTGGTGTTGATGGTAGGAGTACAGTCTTCCTTAAGCTATATCTAATGAGTGCAGATGCCAGGGGGAATACTAATAATATCTACAATAGTCTCGCCAATTGCCCTTTTGTACCTCCGAAGGATAAAAATAAGTGCTTCCACCTGCTGTTCGCCCAAATCAGCTGCAATAATCACGGGTAGCGTGTTCTCATTTCCCAGAAACACGTACCTTAAATGCCCTGGCAACTCCTTCAAATCCAACACCAGTTTCTCCTTAATGGATGGCTTAGCCAGTGGTGTTGATCAATTTTTAGGATCAAGATCTAACTTATTAAGAGCATAAGAGTTTGATCCCATTCCTGTCAAAGCACAAGCAGTCTTTTCATACTCCTCAATTCCTTCATGATCAAAATTCATCAGCACTGCAGCTAAAGGCTCGACAACAAATTTCTCCTCTATCGACACCTCCTGCTCATCCTCATAATACACATTGTTGACACCCAAGTTTTGCCCTCCGTGCCTAAAATTAATGTCTTCAAGCTTTCTGTTCGTTAAAGGGCATGAAGCATAATTTTCACATCTTTTTACAATTGTTTGACAAATTATTGATAATTATCCTTTCTTCAGGATTTTAATCAATTTGTTGTCATATTTTTATTTTTTATAATTTATTAATAATTTTTCTAATTTTAGAATTTTTATCAATTCATTATCGTTCTTTACATTTTACAATCACCCGCTCACGTGCACGGCATGACGTTATATATATATATATATATATATATATATGTATTTACAATATTTTTAAATTAATTATATTTTAATAATTTTAATATTCTTTACATTTTTTCATTCAACATCTATATTTTACAGTCGGCAAATGCTGAGTCGGATCAATTATTTTTGTGCAGTATAATAATTTGATGTGTTATAACATCCTACAATGACTACACAATAATGTCTTGTCACGTCCGACAATGACCACTCAGTGTTGTCTTGTCACATCTGACAACGACTACTCAATGACACTATCCTTTGGATAATTACTTTTTCTGTTGGTCAAAAGGATGAAAATCCTTTGGCCAATAATTTAAGGGCCTAAAGATGTTCCATTATAAAAAGAGAGGACACCCCTTTATCCATTGGATAAAAGAGGTGCTCAATTTTTTGTATAAATACGTGGCGGGAGGACACATTTTTGACACACGTTTTTGTTCATTTTTTCTTCTCTTTCAAAATACACATATATTTATTTTCTTACAACTCATAAACATTTTTTCTTTGCAAACCCACACACATATTCATAAATACACAAGCATATTTTACTTATTCTAATTTTCTATTTTTCTCTTAAAAACACACACAAAAAATATATATAGACACACAAACACCACACTACATACACAAACATACCACAGATGAGGACACACACTTGAACGGAGACACACATATCAGATCTCTATTTTTTCTTACAAAACATACATAAACATACATTACAAAACTCCAAGACAAACACACATGAAAATATATAAACATGCCTACTACATAATTTTTTTATTTCAATTTAAGCTTTTACTTTCTTCATAGATCTAAATATTAAAAGTTTATTCGTTCTCCGGAAGCCACATCGCTGGAGAAACTATGCCAACCAGTGCCACCATCGCATTCTAGAGATCATCATCCACCTACAATGAGTCTCAAGCTCCAGTCTCTACTAGTCGTCGATACGGGCCAGATCTGGCCGAAAATTCATCCCACGAACTAGAACTGGCCAAAAAAACATGAACCCGCGCCACCTCTCCTTGATCTTGACCACTGCTGGCTCGCCGGAGTTGTGACCAACGAGATCCAGCCGAGAAAACAGTCATGAACTTCCCCCTTTTCTCTCCTTATTCGACCGTCAAAAACCCCAAAAATCGGTGAGCAACAGATCCAGCCAACGCCGCCCTTTCTTCCCCTCTCTTTTCCACTCTTTTCCGCCGCATGGCTCGCCGAAATTGATGACCAGAGAGCTTCAATGTATGCACCACTACTGTCCGTCGAAAATCGCTTTCAACTGCTATTGCACTCTTTCATGGTTGTTTACTTTTGCTATTACTGCTACTTTGTCTCTGGGTCTGCTGCTGTTTTGCATCAGACATTGATTTTGAATAATGTTTATTATTTACATTTATTTGACTGATAAAGAACATGGATACTATACTATTTACATTTTTATTTGACTGATAAGAAATAAATACTACACTGATATTGGCCAATGAAAAAATTATTCTTAATTTTAAGGCCTCCGTAAATAAAAGACAGATTTTACGTATACAAATACGTATTAAAAATATTTTTGGGTGATGATGAAACTTTATAACAACACAAGATTTTACAATTCATATTTTGGCAAGACGATTTAGGACGGCCAATTAATTGAGCAACCACTTCGTAGCAAAACGATTTAGGACGACCAATTAATTGAGCAACCATTTCGCAGTCATGACTTTATCTGAGTCCACTTTTAAAAAACCAAAATATATATATATTTTTAAATAGTTATATGCACACATACTTGTTTAATTTATTTTGATTATTATTTATTTGTTACTAACATTTTTTACAAGTGTTTATACAGGTTATTTGGATTACTGATCAGAAGTTGCATTCAAACAGGCCCTTTTAATTTTGTATTGTATTTTATATTTTTATATTTGTACAAATGTTATTATAGTGAAAACTTTATTTTTGGGGTGTTTGACAGGATTTTATTTATTTATACAACTTCATCTTGCGATTATGCAAACTTAGGCCGTTAATATTTACACTAATAAATTAAATTAATCAATTACTTTACATACTTTGACATCATAAACATTGTGATCTTTTCTGTTCAACTAAATCTTTACTTTTTTCGTAAATTTTAAATCAAGTAAAAAATATTATTTTTTTATATTTTTCTCCTCATGATGTATCAAGATACACTTTTTTTCATACATGTCACAAAACATTTTTTCTTTTCACATGTAATTTATACATTTTTATACATATCTTTCACCATTGTTTCATAACAATATGTTTTACTTATATATTTAACATACCTGTGCATTTACATAGTTTTAAATATTTAGATTTTTTAAAAGAATTATTTTATACTTAACACATACCACTTTATATTATTTTAAATATTTATACCTCCTCCCTCTTTGATAAATTTAGTCTAGCCGGGTACCACACTTGTGGATTCTGAAGGATGCCTAACCCCTTTCCTTCAAAATAACTTGAACCCTTACCTAGAATCTCAATTGGTTTTTCGCAGATTAAAAATATTAATCACATGTTAATATTTCAATAGGTTTCCTTATTTTCCTTACAAATTAGGTGGCGACTCTATAAAATTTTCATTCTTTTAGAGTCCATAACGTCGTACTTTTTTTGACCTCAGGTAAAAATAGGGTATGACAGAATGGCAACTCCACTGGGGATAACAATAGGTTTAACCATGATCGACTCGATATTCAATCAAGGGAGGTATTTTTACATTTTTTGTATATGATTAAATTCTTTACCTATTACACTGCAAATTATGTGAATTTTCTCATAAATTCTTTACATTTTTTTATGATGCTTAGTTTAGGATTTTTATGCTTTATTATGATATTTGTTTTACATATTTTTATATCATGCTATGTGTGAAAGGACGGAAGCCAAATCCAAACTTGCGTTCCTTATTTGTTTGAATAACACTACTTGTTACTGCTTTATCACTTGCATTTTTTTATCGAGTCTTTGGCCGTACATAATTCACACACTGTGGTACACGTGAGGGGTGTACTGCACTCCTCCGAACCTTCTTCGGATTCCTTAGTTTCAGAGTTGGTGCAGTTAGGTTAGTGCACCTTCTCGCAAATATTCAGTCCCACTGTTGAGCATTTAGAGAAAAATCCTACTCTAGTAATAAGTCATATTGCATATACCTTAGGCGGGACGGTCTAAGGTATCGTCTTCGCAACTAGGAAGCCACCCTTTCGTCAGAAGGTTATGAAACCTTTATGACATATTTTGTGTTAGAACTGATTCAGAGAATCCAGAACTCAGCCATATAATTATCACTATAAATAAGAACCATAATCCCAACAGTAGTGATTAATATTAACATAATAGAAGTAAGTGGGTCGATCAAGTATCCGAAGTCTAAAGAAAAATCATTATTAATGATCCAAGACCATACATATTGAGAAAAAGAACTGCTATTTATTTGCTGAATAGACAGGTAGATTGAAAAAATCATGACTATGCTTAACAATAAAACACTTTGTAAAGCCCACATACAGCGAACATTAATGGATTCAGAACAATCAAATTGGTCTTCTTTTACTCTTCCTTCTTTCGACATCATTTTCACGTCAATAGATATAAAGTATTACCCAAACTAGCCAACATTTGACACTATTTTCATGACTACAAAGTGTTGTTAAAACTCCGCTCCACAAATATCTTTCTCAGAGTCCATGAAAGCCAAGTGTTCTAAAAATGCTTTGCTTTCGTTCGACTTTCTCTTCAAGTCCGCATATAGGAATGTCACTAAAAACTCCACCTACGTTTAACTTTTTCTTTTTTGATCCATACTAGAGTGGAATGTCGTCAAGCATTCTTCCAATGTTTGATTCCTTTTTCTAGTCAACAGACGTAGAATATTATTCAAAACTCTACAATTATTTGACACCCTTCTTCAAAACAATAAATGTGGAATATTATTCATCTTCACCCACTTCTAACTCTTTCCATCCAATAAGCATGAGGCATTGTCGATACTTCTCCTCTGTTCGATATCTCTACCACAAGATCCTCATTCATCAATAACGAGACTTGAGAGACTCACTCTTTTAAAGGCATCATTTTAGCCCGCTTCTATCAATTCTTATCGACTATATAGGCCTCTTTTAGTAGCCCTTGTTGGATACATTCCCTCTTCAAGAAAACTTAAAATTGTTCTGAATCCAAAATATGTCAAAATCTAGATTCATCAATATCATTTCCCCTTTTGTAATTGGAACTATGTGTGGCTTGATTTCCCTCGGCGGGATACATAGGAAGCCTATATAAGGCTAGGTCCCTTTATAATACAAAATTCTATTTTTTCCTAACGACGAGTGAAACTTGAACGTGAAGGTATCCAGAAAACCCGACATGATCCATCAAGACTATCCCAAGATACGAGTAAAGAATCATCGAGAAAGTCTCTCCAAGAGACTGGGGCAAAATTTTAAAGAATGTTTTGAAAATCAACAAAGACTAGGACGTTCAACTTGGCAATGTTACAATCAAGGTTGATTTGTACCAGATAATGCAAGACATCATTAAAGCTACAACACATCAACGGGAGATGAATAGACTACAATATCAAGAGAAATGCACCAAGGGTCAATACAGAAGACACTTCCACCACTTAACCAAAGATCTTCTCTACAAATATTGTTAAAATATACTATCAATATAAATGCTCCAAAATCACATCAACGATCAGCGCAGGATCAAACATTCGTTACTTCAGTCATAAGTAGGTCAACCAAATCTTTAGGAAGATTTCCAAAATATTCTTAAAAGTGCTCAAGCTTGGATTAAGACTAATACATCAATCGAGGATATCAACATTCAATATCTGTTGACACGTGAGATAGCATACGTTGGCGTCGAGGATATCTCATCATCCTATGAATCAGCATCTAAATTCAACAAAAGCACATGATTCGTCTTTAAGTCGCTATCTGAAAGTGAACGTCATATGAGATTTCCTTAAAATTGATAATTTGAGGATCATCTTTAAGTCATACTATTTGAAATAAGATAGTGTGCAAGATTACCTCTGAGTTGATAGTCCATAGGTCATTCGTAAGCTGCAACAACATCCTAACCAGATAATATGCAAGGTTACTTAAAAATTGATAGTCTAAAGTTTATCCATAAGTCGCAACTAAATCCTTACCAGAGAATATGCGAGATCATCAAATTGGTATGTCCAAGGGTTCTCTATAAGCCGCGTCATATCCAAGATCGATTATGTCCAGGATTACCCAAGGACTAATAATTTGAGAGATAGTTATAAGTCATATTGTGTCCAAGGTTGGATGATGTGCAGGAACACCTGAAAGCTAACAATTAGAGGGATATCTGTAATTCATCTCTTATCCAAAGTTGGATAATGTGCAGGATTACCTAAAGGCTAGGAATTCAAAGGATATTTATAAGTCGCCTCGTATCCAACATCAAATAATGCACAAGATAATCCAAAGATTGACGATTCAAGAGTAATCTATAAGTCGTATTGATAGAAAAGATGCGCAAGACTTATCCGAGATCATATGTGAAGAATTATTGGCAATAACCAGAGAGGTCATCATTCCACAAGCATTATGGGTGACTCAAAAGGATTACCACATCAACATAGGATTACACGATCACGGGGACCCTTCTGCATAAAGTGTCATCGGTGTCCAAAAGGGTCACCCCACTTTAAAGACATATTCAACTGACAAATGATTATGCAACAACCAAAAAGGTTGTTGTGTCTGTTGTTGTAAGTTATTTCTTTTCAAACAGGTACACGAAAGGACGACTGTAGTGGACCCAAAAAGAGTTTATATACAAAGACGCCCACAAGATAAGGAGGCTATCAATGAGGTGCCCAAGAAATATTCAGAGTTTACGCAGATAAGACTCGTGCATGTACCCAAGACTTTGGCTTTCATCAAAGTGCAAGTCAGCGAGAATATATATGAAAATAGCTTATACAACGCGTTCACTACTCTTCCGCTCAAAACCCTGACACGAAAAACATTGAGACATAAATCTCAATGTTTGATCGACTCTAACAACTTACAAAAACATTGCTCAAATTAAGAAATTCTTTAATGTTAATCGTTAGCACAAGAAAAAGCCATAAGATGTTGAAGACTCATACATAAGAGGCACCGCTTTAGTAAATGGCCAAATGAGCTTTCCAAAGAAAGCTCATGATTATCAACCTTAACATTCTCTATATACCCACCCTTGTGGCCAAATATTTCTTGATTCTCCTCACACGAAACTACGTTTTGACTTGATTCCTATTCTAGGATATGTAGGCAGTTTAAGTCAGGCTCGACTATATCAATAACATAATTTTTTACATCTTTTCAAATTTCATTTATCATCTCAAGACACAACAACCACATTACTTTGATAGAAGTCCGAAAACGAAGATCAAGATGGAGAAAGTTCCCACCAGAAGAAATACTAGTATAAGCACATTATGTGGAGTTAGGAAGTGCCACTACTCCAAATCCTGAATAGATTACCGATTGTTGAAAGATTGAAGGATGAGATAGCTGCTAGGCCGAGTTCTCAATCAACACAAAATCAACATCCCCTCCCCAAACTAAGAAACTTTCTTTGAGCGCAGGTACAACATCGCTACAACAAAGGTTCAAACATCTTGGAAGCCTAAATACTGCCTCACCATCACAAGCTGAGAATCCAGGTATCGTTAATTTATCCATAATTATTCCAAGACACTAAAGAATCTTCTCGAATCTTGCAGGTCATAATAATACTCAAAGAGGCACGTGTCAAGTATCTTACAACATTCCATCAGAAACTCAACATCACATCTCTATCACAAGTCAGGAAGCCAGGTTTTATCAATTCATTCGCTAATACTTTTTAACTCTAAAAGAAATTTCTTGATTTTTTGCAGGTCGCATTAAAGGGATATCCCCATTAAGACTCGGTCATCAAGTACTAACAGATGTTCACAAAACTCAAACATAACACAGGGAAGTCCTCCCCGAACAATAGGTCAAGGTAGTCCACCCCAAAAAATAGGATAGGGTTGTCCGCCCCAAACAATAGGATAGAGAAGTCCACCCTGAATAATAGGACAGGGCAGTCTGCCCCGAACAATAGGACAGGGTAGTCCGCCCCGAACAATAGGATAGGGCAAGCCCTTCCCAAACAATAGGACAGGGCACACCCAGCCCCAACAATAGGGCATATAATGCAACCTTCACTTCCTCAATAAGAATTTCAGCCAGTAGAGGCTATTTATATTTCAGCCGACGGGGGCTATTTATATTTCAGCAATTGCTCAGCCAACGGAGGCTATTTAAATTTTGGCCGATGGAGGCTATTTATATTTTATCAACTACTCATCCGACGAAAGCTTTTACTTTCAAACAATTACTCAGCCGACGAAGGCTATTTACATTTCAGTTATCACCCGCCAGGCAGATTGCCTTACAAAATAGAGACAATACTGGAACATGCAGTACAACATGGAACTATCCTCTTAGCAGCAAATTGGGGCAAGCTAGCGAAATGTCAGAGATCCCTAGTTACGTCAGGAATTTCAGCGAAGAAACTCAACTCAACTCTACCCAAAACTCTCATTTTTATAATCCTTATTATCATTACTCAATGTCGTCTTAATCCGATACTGGGGCAATCTTTGAAAATTCGCAATCTTCTTTTCCCTCAAAGTCCCAAGCAAATATTGCTATCCGACATCTACTCATTTCCAGCTACCCAAACAGTCAATTTTGGAACAAGCACCCGTATTCATGCCATTCGTATTAAAATCTTTATTGTTATCCTTGAAGGAACCCAGTGTCACCATAACTCTACACTGGGCAAATTTTGATATTTATCAAGATATTGCTATGATTCAAATTACAGTGACCTGATTCTCGTAACACTCGAGATATTTAGAAAGCTCTATACAGAGTTCGATCATCAAAACCACAATCATTCTTTCTCCCCAGGAAGTACACAATCTTGCGTCTTCAGCATCTCACATGGGTAATTTTGAAAGGGGCATCGAAAATAGATGAACACTTTTGTTTCCAATTAGTCCTTCTCCCAATAATCATTTCACATGATCTCTCACCCTCAACAACAGGGCAATTTACTTAATTTTTTAAACTATATTGACCTGATCCTCATACAACTCGAGGTACGTAGGTAACTTTAAATTGGAGTTCGATCGAATTTTCTTCAAATCATTTTTGTCGAGCGAAATTAGCTACACGTCAATGTTTTCATTTGAAGACTTCTACATCATCCTCAAATGAAAAGGAGCAATCGTTGACACCCAATTTTTGCTCTTCATGCCTAAAATTAATGTCTTTAGGCTTTCTGTTCGTTAAAGGGCACGAAGCATAATTTTCACATCTTTTTATAATTGTTTGATAAATTATTGATAATTATCCTTTCTTCAGGATTTTAATCAATTTGTTGTCATATTTTTATTTTTTATAATTTATTAATAATTTTTCTAATTTTAGAATTTTTATCAATTCACTATCGTTCTTAACATTTTGCAATCACCCGCACACGTGCACGATATGACGTTATATATATATATATATATATATATATATATATATATATATATTTACAGTATTTTTAAATTAATTATATTTAAATAATTTTAATATTCCTTACATTTTTTCATTCAACATCTATATTTTACAGTCCGCAAACGCTGAGTCGAATCAATTATTTTTGTGCAATATAATAATTCGATGTCTTATCACATCCGACAACGACTACATAATAATGTCTTATTATGTTCGACAATGACCACTCAGTGTTGTCTTGTCACATCTGACAACGACCACTCAATGACACTATCCTTTGAATAATTACTTTGTCCGTTGGTCAAAAGGATGAAAATCCTTTGGCCAATAACTTAAGGGCCTAAGGGTGTTCTATTATAAAAAGAGAGGACACTCCTTTATTCATTGGATAAAAGAGGTGCTTAATTTTTTGTATAAATAGGTGGTGGGAGGACACATTTTTGTTCATTTTTTCCTCTCTTTCAAAATACACATATATTTATTTTTTACAGCTCATAAACATTTTTTCTTTGCAGACCCACACACATATTCATAAATACACAAGCATATTTTACTTATTCTAATTTTCTATTTTTCTCTTCAAAACACACACAAAAAAATATATATAGACACACAAACACCACACTACATACGTAAACACACCACAGATGAGGACACACACTTGAATGGAGACACACATATCAGATCTCTATTTTTTTCTTACAAAACATATACAAACATACATTACAAAATTCCAAGACAAACACGCATGAAAATATATACACATGCCTACTACATAATTATTTTATTTCAATTTAAGCTTTCACTTTCTCTATAGATCTAAAATATTAATAGTTTATCCGTTCTCCGGAAGCCACATCGCCAGAGAACCTACACCGACCAGTGCCACCATCGCCTTCTAGCCATCATCATCCACCTACAACGAGTTTCAAGCTCCAGTCTTTGCTAGTCATCGATACAGGCCAGATCTGGCCAAAAATTCATTCCACAAACCAGATTTGGCCGAAAAAACATGAACCCGCACCACCTCTCCTTGATATTGACCACTGCTGGCTCGTCGGAGTTGTGACTGGCGAGATCCAGTCGATAAAATAGTCATGAACTGCCCTCTTTTCTCTCCTTCTCCGACCGTCAAAAACCCCAAAAACCGGTGAGCAACAGATCCAGCCAACGCCACCCTTTCTTCCCCTCCCTTTTCCACTTTTTTCGACGCATGGCTCGCCAAAATTGATGACCGGAGAGCTTCAACGTATGTACCACTACTGTCCGTCGAAAATAGCTTTCAACTGCTATTGCACTCTTTCATGGTTGTTTACTTTTGTTGTTACTGCTACTTTGTCTCTGGGTCTGCTGTTGTTTTGCATCAGACATTGATTTTGAATAATGTTTATTATTTACATTTATTTGACTAATAAAGAACAAGTAAACTACACTATTTACATTTTT
This sequence comes from Capsicum annuum, assembly GCF_002878395.1. Lineage (NCBI taxonomy): Eukaryota > Viridiplantae > Streptophyta > Magnoliopsida > Solanales > Solanaceae > Capsicum > Capsicum annuum. The sequence continues at coordinate 162,379,637 of NC_061111.1, read as the reverse complement.
ATTTGACTGATAAGAAATAAATACTACACTGATATTGGCCAATGAAAAAATTATTATTAATTTTGAGGCCTCCGTAAATAAAACACAGATTTTACATATATAAATACATAATAAAAATATTTTTGGGCGATGATGAAACTTTATAACAACACAATATTTTACAGTTCATATTTTGGCAAGACGATTTAGGACGGCCAATTAATTGAGCAACCACTTCGTAGCAAAATAATTTAGGACGGCCAATTAATTGAGCAACCATTTCGTAGTCATGACCTTATCTGAGCCCACTTTTAAACCAAAAAATATATATTTTTAAATAGTTATATGCACACATACTTGTTCAACTTATTTTGATTATTATTTATTTGTTACTAACATTTTTTACAAGTGTTTATACAGGTTATTTGGATTACTGATCAGAAGTTGCATTCAAACAGGCCCTTTTAATTTTGTATTATATTTTATATTCTTATATTTGTACAAATGTTATTATAGTGAAAACTTTATTTTTGGGGTGTTGGACGGGATTTTATTTATTTATACAACTTCATCTTGCGATTATGCAAACTTAGGCCGTTAATGTTTACACTAATAAATTAAATTAATCAATTAGTTTACATACTTTGACATCATAAACATTGTGATCTTTTCTGTTCAACTAAATCTTTACTTTTTTTGTAAATTTTAAATCAAGTAAAAAATATTATTTTTTTGTATTTTTCTCCTCATGATGTATCAAGATACACTTTTTTTCATACATGTCACAAAACATTTTTTCTTTTCACATGTAATTTATACATTTTTATACATATCTTTCACCATTGTTTCATAACAATATGTTTTACTTATATATTTAACATACCTGTGCATTTACATAGTTTTAAATATTTAGATTTTTTAAAAGAATTATTTTATACTTAACACATACCACTTTATATTATTTTAAATATTTATACCTCCTCCCTCTTTGATAAATTTAGTCTAGCCGGGTACCACACTTGTGGAGTCTGAAGGATGCCTAATCCCTTTCCTTCAGAATAACTTGAACCCTTACCTAGAATCTCAATTGTTTTTTCGCATATTAAAAACATTAATCACATGTTAATACTTCAATAGGTTTTCTTATTTTCCTTAAAAATTAGGTGGCGACTCTATTAAATTTTCATTCTTTTAGAGTCCATAACGTCGTACTTGTTTTGACCTCAGGTAAAAATAGGGTATGACACACATCAACAATCTAGAACACACTCATTTCTTTATGCTGCTTTATGGATTGGCACACATCAAATCGCACCACTTTATCATTTAGCCTAAATAAGAGGTCATTAGCTTTCAAATAAATAAGCACTCTTTCGATTACGAGGAAAGGTCGACCCAAGATTATGGGCACCTCGAAGTCCACCTCATAATCTAGAATTATGAATTCCACAAGAAATATGAAGCTAGCCACCTTCACTAGCACATCATATAAAATATCAACAGGTCATTTTATCGACGTATCAGCCATCACAAGTCGCATATTTGTAGGTATGGGATATCCCAAACCCAACTTCTTATAAATAGCTAGCAGCATTAGATTGATGCTTGCTCCCAAGTCACATAAGGCCTTAAAAAAATCAAGAGACCCACTTGTACAAGGAATGGTGAATGCTCCTGGGACTACCTTCTTCTGCACCAAAGATCTTGTAGAAATAGCACTACAATGATGGAAATTATCCACCAGTTTATATCTTATTGCTCTCTTCTTCGTCACAAGATCTTTCATAAATTTAGCATATCCTGGTATCTACTCAAGTGCCTCCACCAAAGGCACATTCACTGTCATCTGCTTCAACATTGCCATGAATTTACTAAACTTTGTATCATCGGCCTTCTGATTCAATCTATGAGGAAAGAAAGGAGATGGTTTTGGTAGAGAAGTCATCACTGCTTCCTTTTCCTTGTCTTTTCATTCTTCCAATCCATTAACCTACTGATGATTAGAAAGAACATCAATGTCATCCTACTTCTCAGACTCCACGGAATTACTTTCTTCAAACTCAACATCTTCTTTATCACCTCTTCAATAACAGTTTTGCCTATAGAAGGACCTGGTAATACCTTACCACTCTGTGTGGTAATTGCCATGCAAGATCCATCATTTCGAAGGTTCTGAACTGTAACACTTGGCAAAGTTCCACTCTCTCTTTGATTCACTACTGCTGAGATTTGGTTCATTTGCTGCTCTAACTATTTGATAGAAGTAGAGTGTGAGTTTACCAACTGACTCATGGAAGACAAATCACTCTTCATAGTAGTCAAACCAGAGTTGGTAGCCTCAGCTCCTTTTAATAATTTCTCCATCATGTCCTCCATGGATATCTTGCTAGAGCTAGTTGCAGCATTATCTTTGCTTCCAGGAGGTACATATAGTCCACTCCTATCATTCTTGCTCTTATAGTTCCCTTAATCTCTATCTTTATAACCAGCTTTGTCGTAATAGTTTTGACCTTAATTTCTTTAGCTATTGCCTCGAAAACCCCTTGATTATTTAGATAGTTCGGCTCTTCTTCTGAATCAGAGTCATCTCTTCTGTGGGATTCAACATCTTTCACCTTCTCAATTTTTCCAGATAATAGATGCTTAGTCAACAAATCCATCTGTGTCTTCAAGTGTGCCATGTCCTGGTAATATTCTTCCTCCTTCTTACATTGCTCTGCAGTCATACTACCAGACATGGTAGGGCTTGATACCATAGAATCCCTGGTATGCCAAGCTCTACTCTATTTGGTCATCTGATCAAGCATCTTCGAAGCCTCTGGAAAAGTAAGGTCAACAAACGACCCTCCTGCAGCATTATCCACGACTGGCTTCGTAATAGAGTTCAAAGCCCAATAAAGAGTCTCCATCAAATGAATATCCATCATGTTATGGTTCGGGCATTGCATCAGCTTCTTTTTAAACCTCTCCCAAGTCTAATAAAGAGCTTCAGTGGAAAGCTGTTGGAAGTTACTGATTTCATCCCTTAACTATACCCTCCTGGAAGGTGGAAAGATTTTTTTAGAAAAGCCTCTTTCAACTACCTCCAGTTGGTTAGAGAGTTGGGAGTCAGTCCATTGAGCCATAGTGTCGCCTCCCCAGAAAGAGACAACAGAAACAAGTGTAGGAAGAAAGCATTCTGACCCACTCCTAGATTATCAAAAGACTTGCAAATAGTGACAAAGTTCACCAAATGCATTTTTGGTTCATCTCTGGGAAAACCACCGAACAACCCCTTAAGATGAAGAAGTTGAATCATTGTACTGGTAATGTTAAATTTAGCTCCAGGTGCTAGAGGCGGAGGAATGATAGCTCCAGTTACACCTTCTCCATCCATTCCATCTTCATCGTCATTCAGATCAAACTGCACCGATTGACGATCTTACCTTGCCCTAAAGGGTCGATTCCTATTTATATTGTAGTTTACTGGTGCAACCACATTCTCTGCATGCCTTAGGTTGATATAATCTAACAAATCATCATCCCCTAAATCATCATCATCAGGATTAGGATGAAGTGTCGACTGACCATCATTCTGCTAATTAAGTTGAGCTCTAGCTAGAGCGGCTAGTCTTTCAGCATCTTGGGGGTCTGCCATTCTACTAATTAACTGTGGTTCTAGATGTATAGGTAATAACAGTGAACCCGATCTCCATGTACTCGGCATACAAAATAAATACCCTACACAAAATAAAAACAAAAACAAAAACAACAAACAAAAGTAAAATTTAGGAAACTTGACCAAAGGTCAGTTAACAAACACAAACTTAATTGACAATCGTATTCCCTGGCAACGGTGCCAAAATTTGATACGCCCAAATTACAGCTCTCTTACGAGAGAGTAAGCGGTCACTGTCAAATATAGAACCCAACTAGGTTGGGTATCGAACCCCACAAGGAATATTGTGCTTACTAAGTATTGTGATTATTATTAGACTGCTGATCAAAGGTTCTAAAATAAGAGGGGTTTTGATTTATGAATTGTATTCTTAGTAATTGTAACAAATTTGTTCCAACTAATGATGCTTTCTGATAGTAGTAATTCAACGATATTAAACAAACTAGAGTTATCGTTACCAAGATGTCTAAACAGTGAGGGTTGTGAGTCACTTTTGAGTTCCCCTCTATAACTTTAATTGCAAGAGTAGTTGAATTCTATTGTCTACCCATCAGTTTCTCAACCTTAATGGATAGTTTATCCTTTAACTCTCTCAAATTTAAAGAATGTATCAATTATTCAGCCATTTTCTCATCTAGGTTAATCCTTGTTAAAGCATTTTCCATTAATCTAAAGATTAAGGTCTCTAGATTTTTTATGTAAACCCTTCTTTTCCCAACAAACACTTGTCTATCCAAACAAGTGATTGTTCTTAGGTTCATCTTTCAAGTTTGCAACCAAGAAAAGTCATTAGAGTGAAGAAAGGTTTATGCAACATCAATTACCTATAGAAACTCAATTGGAATCACAAGTCATATCAACTAGGAGCTTAGCAGCTCATCTCCATAGAAGAAGGAGAAAGAATACTTGTATTATTCATAAATAAATTCAAAGTTCACTTACAAAGGTTACAAGAATTAATTCTTGAATCTTCAATAGAAATGGAATGATTAGATTCACAAATGTAGTTTGATTTGTAGATTTCTATGTTATAAAGAGATTCAAAGATGGAAATCTAAGATGAAAAATATCCAAGATTCAGAGAATATCCCTAAATAAAACCCTAGTTGGGTATTTATATGATCCCAGGTTTAAAAGATTTAAAATTTTGAACTCAGAAAAAGCCGCCTCCAAACTGACGGTTCAGCTGACGGCCCGTCGGGCCACCGACGGTCTGTCACATGGTCCGTCTCAAAGTGCTCCAAGATGTCAGGTTTTGTTTAGTCCTGACGGCCACCTTGGCAGACCTTTGAGGGTCCAACGGTCCATTGCATAGTTCGTTGATCAGTCCTCCAAAATCTTGCATTCTTTCTAAGCCCGACGGCCATGTTAGCTGTCCTCCGCAAACTAGACGGTCCGCTACTTGGACCGTCGCATGGGTCTTCCATCTGGAACCTTCTGTTTAGCTCTGACGGTCCTTCTGGCGGTCCGTCGCATGACTGACGGTCCACTATTTTGGCCGTCATAGACTTTTTTCTACTGTTTTCCTGAGTTTTCTCCTTCAGCTGACTCCTCAACCTGAAATCACTCGAATCCACTGTTAAATATAACTTTAGTTGCTTGAAAACTCATAATTTTTTCGAGAAAAAAGATGAAAAATGTTTTGTCAAAACCCAGAACAGTGTGTCAACACAATCAACCCAAAACTTCAATTCGACATCCCTATTCTAAGATGATTCCCAAGACATAGCAAACCCACAAACCATCCTTATTTCTAATACAATGTTAAGGAGTAACCTACAATCTAATTTATTGTTCAGTAATACTCATCACCCGCATCCCTCTTTCAAGGATGATATGGGATCTAGGAAAATTAGGCCTTTCACCCACAACTTCCAATTCAACAATCAAGTTTCAGTGAAACCCAACATCATTAATTAAGAATCAAAAGTAACAATCAATACCCATACACATTAGCACCCTATTTAAACATAGCCCCAACATAAATATTTAGCTACTCATGAGATTAGAGAAATGAAATATACCCAAGTGAGCATCCAATGCTTCCATTGATAACCAATCAAGAATAATTCCGAAGCCTTAATCTCAATTCACAACTAAAATCTCTTGGAAAATTTAGCAACAATTGTCTTTACCAAATTAGTAGGGTTTTCTCCACAAAAAAAACTGAATTCTAGTTGAAAGATGCCTCAAGGGTGTAAGGGGTTTGCCCTTTTGAGAATTGGACCTAGCTGTGTGAATTTACTAATCTGCCCCTAGAAGATTTCCGCACCATCGTGATCGCCATTAGCTGATCGCGACTCCCAAAATCATCGTGATCCTATTGCTATTGCCAAGATTTGACCGAGTCTTAACTTGTCACAATCGCGACCCTTAGACTACAATCGCGGCAATTAAGGGTCGATCCCTACTCTAGATTTTCTAGCTTTTGTACTAACTTTGTACTTTTTGTTCTCTTTTCAGCTTACTTCATTTCTTTTCTTCCAATTACCTTAAAACCTACAAACCATGGAAATTAGTGCATTCAAATGGCAAATTCATCTCATTTACACAATTTAACCATAGTAGTGTGCATGAATTTGGATGTCAATAAGTGGTAAATTTACCACTCATCAACACCTTCAACTTAAACCTTTGCTTATCCTCAATCAACTCTACTTCTTACTTAATGAGACCATGAAAATATAAGCCCATTCATTTGACCAAATGATCACAATGACTTCGATCTTGATTAGCATCAACAAATAGCTCTCAAGCATGGGAAAATATATTCTCAAAACTTCCTTCAATATAAAGCACACTTTCAAGGATGCAAAAATACTTTAAGGAACAACTAAGCAACAATCACTAACTCTCTAGAAGTGACTCTCCATCGATAGCGACTCAACTACACTCTTTTGCCTCATTTTTCAAAAGATGACAATTTCACCCACCTCAATTAGTCTACATGCCTCCTCATGGAAGGAAATAACACACACCAAAGTATCTATCATGCAAAAAAGGATTAAAATGTAAATTCTCACTCTCAAAAAGAATCTATCAATGTGAATAAGTATCATACCATATGCTTGCCCTTATTTTCAATCGCCACTACTTTGAATACACTTGATTGGATATCTAGAAGGACTTTTTCAATCTTGTAATGTAGGCTGGGGAAAGGGTATGATTCCATTTGGGAACAAAGTGACTACACCCTCCTTGAACATCTACATCAAACTATACAATCAAACTTTGGACCATGGGATACTTCATTTGTTTTCAACTTCACACATGTTCCTAATTTCACTACTTTGATTCACCTTTGTCTTTGAAAGCATTTTTCTCTCATTTATTTCTTTTGTTCAATCTATGTTTTCCTTATTTTGATGATTCTTTTCTTTTCCACTTTTTCACTTGCGCTCTTTGCTTAGCTTTTAGGCATCCACTTACAATACCATGGCCCAAGGTCACCACTTCCAAGACTTACCACCCCAAACTTAGGCTTTTGGCCTCAAGTTGTATTTTCAAGTTCAAGGAGGGTAGCGTTCAAAGGAAGGGTAAAATTCAAATGGTTCAAGCCTTGTAATGTGGTTGCCAAAGAAAGATTTGAAGTCTCAAAATGGGAGAATAGGGATACTATTCTATGTATGGGTAGACTTTTTAGGCTAAAGTAGGTTCCTATGTTCACAAAGAAGGCCTAAGATCATTTCACCAACCAAGCATAATCATGATTAGCCTTAAGAGACTAATGGGGAAAGTTCTAGATGATACAAGTAAGCATGAGAGTTAAACAATTATTCTCACCGCACATGACATGCAAACTTTTCAAGGAGGCTCAATTTTATTTCCTACTAGAGACAAAAGAGGTATATACCATATACTACCAATTAAGGACTTTGGAGTCACAAAAAGAGGTAAAGCATTATTACAAAATTGTTCACGTCTATGCCCTTGGTTTTCAAAAAAATTTTGATGGAGAGGGGTGTTTGCTTCACATTCACACCATATAAAATTTGTTATTGATATCACCAAACCAAGCCGTTGTCTTGCATTTTGGATCTCATGAGGTCAAACTATATAGCTACTCAAAATTTGCCATAGGTATAAAGGTGATCCCAAAACTCTAATGCTACGGGTACTTAGACTTCCCCTATATTTATGGCTCAAAATCCAAACACGGCAATTTTCCCTTAAGAATGTCGTTACTCAATCTATCATAGGGAAATGCTTGTCCGACATCATCATGAACAAGATAAGAATGAAATAACAATCTAAGAATTAAAATAGAAAACTAATCCATGAAATGCAGGCACCATCAAGGTGCCCAAATATTACAACCCACCATAAGAATATGATCATTAAAAAAAATATTCAACCAAATATCCAAATAGTACAGACCAATCAAATAATTGTAACTACTATGGAGATGGGCACGCCTAACTAATAGCTTGTAGTGACCTCACTGCATAATCATGAAAGCATAAGAAAAGAGTAAAGGGTGCTCCCTGTAATCACATCAAGCACTGCCGTCGCTCTCAGCCTCGACATTATCCCTATCATCCTCAGAGTTAGACCATGCTACTGGGACCTTATCATCACTCTCATCCATTGGAGAAGGAAGTCTCACTTTAGGTTTTAGGACCTTTCATAGGCCTTTCACCCTCTTTCACATCTTCATAAAGAAAATATCTTTCTTTTTCTCCCTCTTTTTTATCTTTTCATGAGAATCCATGAGCTCTATAAGTGACTATGCTAAAGATGAGTAGGATCTCTCAAACCTATAAATAGTGGCCCCATGCATCTCCTGGTCCTCCAAGTATTTGTCATAGTAAGATTAAGAAACATAGGAGTGACGGGTGGTGGAAGGCTCTCCCGTGAGGTAGCTTGGACAAAAGATCCTTGATTGTCCTCGTCTCAACTAATATCTTATTAAACGACCCTATTATGGATGTCCAACATAAATCTATATCATCCTTAACTGACCTCCCAAGTCAACCTTTTTATTTTGGCTTTTTCCAAGAGCTCCCTCTCCCTGGATCTTCAATGGGTAAATGGGAGTCTTGGAAGAGATCCAAATATCCTTTAAGTACTCATCAACCCCAGATCGTCTACACAACTCCATGATCAAGGATGAGAAAATAAGAATGGGACCGTCTTTGTTTCTATATTGTTGAATCTCCATGAACACAAACCGACCAACATTCAAAGAAATGTTATCCAAGATGCAGCACACCATCTGAGCATGCATGGTTGGAACATTTGTCAGGTTAGTGGTGGGAGAGACCCTTCTGCAAATAATTGTCAACCAGATCCTAGCTTTGGCAATGAAGTCATTCATCAGTATCCCAACCTTAATAGTGTCCCACAAGACCTCTCTCACTGGGCATAGATCTTTAACCAATCAGCTTCCTAGAGAACAATCCTTGGCCTCATAGCCCCTCATGTCCATATTTTTCAACCCATACACTCTATTAATCTACTCAGGCCTAAATAAACTTTTTTGCCTTCGATTTTTATTGTTGTATTAGAGAGATTCACCACACTAGTATATGCATAGAATTCCCTGACCCAATACTCATTTTCCTAGCATGGTTCCTAGGCAAAGTATATCCATCTCGTGGCCACTAGTCTCTCGTGGAAAGCTGAGACCTTTTCAGGCATATTTCCCAACTCGATCCCCCTCCCTGGTAGCATCTTCTTCCTCATGAGATCCTTATAATATATTTTCTCACATTCTGGAGCCATGAAACGATTGGTATCGTATCCTACTATTGAGTACCTAGAATCTACACACAGAACGTCAGTCCATAAGGACAATATGAAGAAAATGTTCTATTTAACTTGATTGAGCTGAAGGAAAGACTCATGGGACATGAACAGGCTTAAAAATTCAAGGTTTGAGATTTGGACCAGTCATTCGGAATGGTCTCAGTTATCATGATCGCGGTTAGTATGGATTGCAATTGTGATTCCTGAGATCAGTCAGAATCATGCCCTCAGTTATCGCAATCGTGGTAATTGAGGCATGTTGGAATAAATTGCTTAGAACCCAAAACTTTCAATTTCGATGCCAAATTGTGTTCTAAATCATAAGTTCTCACTAAGCACAAGAAACATAGTCCCTAGATATTCAACCATTCCCTCAGAGCAAGGGATTTATTCAGGCATTTTATCAAACACTTGGTTTGTACATTCTATTCCTATTAATTTTGAACAAATCAGGGTACTCAAGACTTTCCCATTAATGTGCACACCTATAACAACAACTAATCACACAAAAAAGCATATTTACCAAGAATTTAGCATGCAAACCACAACTTTAGGCCGTCCCTAAAATATGAGTTCTAAGGCCCACACATAAGCACAAAAGAGAAAATTTTAAGCACATACCAGATTAGGGAATGTAGGGGAGGATACAATGCACAATTAGATGATATCAACAATTTGGGAGAAATCTAAAAAAATTGGAGAGGGAATATAGCAGGGGTTGGTGACTGTTCATATGTAAAGTTGTCGCGATCGCGATTGTGAGCGAGGGATCATGATCGTGAACCCCTTGTTATTGATATTGTGAGACCCGTGCCATCATAATCACTACAATTGAGAGCAGTTTCTACTCCCCTATTCTAAACTACTCAGCCCACTATTAAAATTCATAGTACTTTCCCTTACTCTACATCATTCAAATGTAATTTTTTTGGTACCTAATTTGCATGGATCAATCTAAGTAAGCATAAGCTACTATAAAAAACAAAGATTAAAGGATACGGGCCACTTTTGTGTCATAATGGATTGCCTACCAGCCAACGCCTAGTTTAACATCGCAACACGGTGTTATTCAATCTTCTAGTCGGATCCTTGAGGGATCCATCATCAACCTCCATGTCCGCTACATCAATGATGGACACCACTTTTAGTGATTTTACATACCCAAAAGGACACTTCATTATTTTGAACCCAAAATTTCATTCCCCTAGCTACATACCAACAATTTCTCTCTCGATTGCCAAAAAGAGTCTCCCAAGAATAATGGGTATTTCTTGGTCGATTTCACAATCAAGTACTACAAAGTATGCCAACAAAATAAAATAATCAACCTTAACCAAGACATCATACAAAACACCAACCGGCTTCTTATTAGAGCGATCCGCCATTAAAAGCCTCATTTTTATGGGAGTATGAGTGCTCAAACCAAGTCTTTAATAGATTTCATATGGCATTATATTAATGTTTGCAACAAGGTCACACAAGGGTTTTTCACATTTGTGTGTCCCAGTGGTGCAAGGATTGTGAAAGCTCCCAGATCTTCTTTCTTTTCCGCCATAACACTACTCATCATAGCGCTACAACCATGGGTCACTTCAATGGATTCATCATCCACAAGGCATTTCTTGAACATAAATTTACTTATTAGCTTAGCATACCCCAGAATTTCTTGAATGGCTTCTAGCAATGGGATATTGATTAAAAGATTGCCAAGCTTGGAGAGGAACTTCTTGAGCTTAACATTATCCTCATTTTTCTTGAGACTGTATAGTAATTGAGGAGCGATTTTCATTAAAGAAAGTGGGTCACTTTGCGATTCATCACCCTCAGCTACCTTAGGAGTTCCCTCCTCATCAACTATCTCTTCAACTATGTTTGGTTCTTCATCATCACTTCCATGAAACTTTTGAGCCTCATCATTTGACTCACCAGCATGCTTCTTTTATGTGTTCATTTAATCTTCAAGAGACTTTTATTTGACTTTAACCTCTTGTGCACCAAGTTCTTTACCGCTTCAGGTGATAATTTCTAAGACATAAGCATCGTTTTTAGCATTTGCCACTGTATCACTTGGGAGGTCACTCTTAGTCCTAACATTAAGTATGGTTGAGATTTGATAAATTTGGGACTCCAGTTTCTTGATTGAGGTAGAGTGAGATACAACCATTTGATTGATTTGAGAAAGGTCTTTTTTTAATTCTCAGACCATCTTGTCCGTTTCTTTCACTCTCATCAAGATTCTAGCAAGCATATCCTCGACTTTAAACTTTTTGGGATCCACGGGATTTGACTCCTTGCTCTTCACTCGGTCATGGAGGGGAACATATCTATCATACTTCATTTCCTTATCCCTCCAATCATAATCGTTATCTCAATCATTCTAGTCCCTTTCTTGATCACGATTGTTCCAACCTTGGTTCCCACATTTCCTTTGATAGGCTGGACGGGAACCCCCTGGATAGTTTTCCAAGTATCTAATTTCTTAATCAAGGGCTTTTACTTCATCATCATCATATCCTTTGGATGCCATGACATTGACCATTTCGTGGGTGCACCCATCATATGCTTTGTAAGGAGGTCTAATTGTGTCATTATTTTTGCCATATTTTTCTTCCTCTCTTCTTATTTCATTCTTTGCTTTTTATTCACAATCGAGGCGGTGGAAGAACCTGTGGCTACCTCAGTATCTCAGGTGTGCCATCCCCTATTTTTCTTTCTGATTTGTTCAAGCAAAGTCAAAGCCACATCATATGATAGCCTCACAAGTGATCCACCAACCTCGTTGTCCACCACGGTCTTGTTTAGTTGGTACAACACCCTATAGAATAGTTAGAGTAGCATCATATTTGGTACTTTGTGGTTAGGACGTTGCACGAGATTTTTATTAAATCTCTCCCAAACTTTATATAGAGACTCTCCATTGTTGGCGAAAGTTTATGATTTCATCCCGCAACTTCAACATCTTTAATGGTGGGAAATATCGATCTGAGAAAGCATCAGTAAGTTTTACCCATGATATGAAAGACCCAGCAGGAAGATAACTTAACCATAATATGCCTCACCCATTAGAGAGAACAAAAAAAAGCGTAATCGTATGGACTCTTATGAGATGTGAGCGATATGAGAGGGAGCATATACCTCCACAAAATTCTTCAAATGTAGATTTGGGTATTCATGAGCTTGACCCCCAAAGAGACATTACATTTGTAGTATGTGTAAAATTACACTCATGATGTGGAATACCCCATTCCCTTCATTTGGAGGGATACGGATGGCACTAGTATGCCCCGCATCATGGAAGTAGTCCTCGTCATCAAGGAGACCATAAAAGGTTTCGACATTGCTTCCATGATCACTCTTTGTGTCGTGGACAATATTTAATTCACCTAAAATGAAACAAAAACAACAAACAAAGTAAATAACAAACAATATGGGTGAACCCAAAGTTACTATCAACACCACATAAGCGAAAACTAAGTTTCACTCCCCGACAATGGCGCCATTTTGATCACGCTTAACTTACTCCATTATTTTGGGGAAAGATGATTTTTTTCAATATAATAACCTAACTTGAGTAAGGTTCGAATCCCATATGTAACTAGTTTTCAAATCTTATGTATGTTGATAGTTACTAAGTGTTGACCCGTAATGTACACTTAAAGCAAAACATAAATTAAATTTGAAGGGGGGGTATGATTTAAACGTTGTTTGAACAAAATTAACTTGTGATACTAAGTGAGAGCAACAATTTTTGGTTAAATTCCAATGAGATAAAAGTCTTGGGGCTATGCTTTTCTAGGGATAATTAGTGTATGGGTGCATGAGAGTGCAATTCCAATTCTAGTTAATGAATGTATGGGTAGGCTAGGTTAGAGGCTATGGTGTTAGTCTTCCAACAAAACACCAAAATTTAACCCATAGATTCTTTCGAATACCTCATGGGTGTGTCAAAAAAATCAACCTAAAACCTAAATTTGACATCCCTATTTCTAGGATGATGTCCAAGACATAGCAAACCCACAGACTATCCTTATTTCCCAGACACTGTTAAGGAGTAAGCTACAATCTACTTTATTGTTCACTAATACTCATCACCCACATCCCTCTTTCAAGGATGGTGTGGGATCTAGAAAAATTAGGGATTTCACCTACAAATTCCAATACAACAATCAAGTATTAAGGAAACCCAACATCATTAACTAAGAATCGAAACTAACAATTCATACCCATACTCATTAGCACCCTATTTAAACATAATCCCAAGATAAATATTTAGCTACTCATGAGATTAGAGAAAGGAAATATACCTAAGTAAGCATCAAATGCTTCCATCGATAACAAAAATATAATAATTCCAATGCCTTAATCTCAATTCACAACTAAAATCTCATGAAAAACTTTGCAACAATTGTCTTTTCCAAATTAGTAGGGTTTTCTCCACAAAAAAAATTGAATTCTATCTGGAAGATGTATCAACTGTGCAAGAGTTTTTCCCTTTTGAAAATTGGAACCAGTTGTGTGAATTTAGCAATCTGCCCCTAGAAGATTTCCATGTCATCACGATCGCAATGAGCCAATCACGATTACTAAGATTTGACTGGGTCTTGACTATTTGCGGTCATAACCCTCAGACCGTGATCGCAGTAACTGAGGGTCAATCCCTGCTTTGGATTTTCCAACTTTTGCACTAACTTTGCCCTTTTTATTCTCTTTTAAGCTTACTTTGCTTCATTTCTTCCAATTACCTGTAAAATCTGCAAACCATGGGAATTAGTGCATTCAAATGACAAATTCATCTCATTTACACAATTTAACCATAGTAGTATGCATGAATTTGGATGTCAATGAGTGGTAAATTTACCATTCATCAAACACATACTGCAATCTCTTATGATCAAAATAAATGTCAGCGTGAACTCTATACAAGTAGTGTCGCCAGATCATCAAGGCAAAGACCACAACCAATAATTCTAAGTCGTGTGTCGAGTAATTCTTCTTATGAACTTTTAACTGTCTAGAAATATAGGCCACAGCCCTACCATACTGCATCAACACACAGCCCATTCCCATCGAGAAGCATCGCAATAAATCACAAAACCCTTGGGTAGAGGCAAATTAGAGTCGAAGTCAACTTGTTCTTTAACTTCTCAAAATTACCCTCACAAGCATCCAACCACAAGAACTTTACCATTTACTGAGTCAATCTAATCAATAGGGCAACAATAGAAGAGAAACTCTCCACAAACCTCCTATATATCCGACCAAGCCCAAGAAACTTCGACTGTCAGTTGGAGTCATGGGTCTAGGCCATTTCATAACTGCCTCAACTTTCTGTGGATCCACCATGATCTCCACACTAGACACCATATATCCCAGATAGGTCGCACCATTCAACCAGAATTCACACTTAAGAGAATTTAGCATACAATCGTTGATCCTTAAGGGTTTGAAATACTATACAGAGGTGATTGGCACGATTCACCTTACTTTTTGAGTATACCGAAATATCATCAATGAACATAATAACGGACAAGTCCAGAAACTAAAAAAATACAAGGTTCATAAGATCCAAAAATATTATCGGTGCATTAGTCAAATCGAAGGACATCACTAAAAACTCAAAATGACCATAGCGGGTTCAGAAAGAAGTCTTAGAGATATCCATCTCCCTAATCTTCAACTGATGATAACCTAACAGAAGGTCAATCTTAGAGAAGTTCTTAGCACCCTAAAGCTAATCAAATAGTTCATCAATCCTAGGAAGAGAATGCTTAATCTTTACTGTCACCTTATTCAACTGGCGGTAATCTATACACATTCGAAGGGACTCATACTTCTTCCACACGAAGAGGACAAGAGCACCACATGGGGGAACACTAGGATGAATAAATCCCTTATCAAGAAGATCTTTTAACTGCTCCTTATATTCTTTCAACTTTGCTGGAGCCATTCTATAGGGAGGGATATAGATAGGATGAGTGTCTGGAAGAAGATCAATCCCAAAATCAATCTTCCAATCAGTAGAAACACCAGGATGATCATCGAGGAACACTTTGAGTAACTCACAGACCACAAGGATAGATTGCAATGAAGGACCCTCAAAATTATAATCTTTAACTCAAACCAAGTGATAGATACACCCCCTGGAAATTAACTTTCGATCTCTAAGATCATAAATGAACCATCCCATCACTAAGGGATTACCTTCCCACTCAATCACCAGTTTATTTGGGAATTGGAAACTAACCCTTCGAATCTAATAATCTAGAGACACATAACATAAATAGAGCCAATCCCTCCCTAAGATAACATCAAAATCGACCATATCCAATTCTATCAAGTCTACCAAGGTCTCCCTACCACAGATAAATATCACACAACCCCTATAAACTCTCCTAGCAACCATAGAATCATCCACTAGGTTGGACACAGAAAAGGGGTCTGAAATACTCTCAGGACCAAAATCGAAATGAACAGGCATATGTGGCATCATATAAGAAAGAGTAGCCCCAGATCAAGCAGACAATACACATCACAAAAAAAAGAGTTATAACATACAAGTGACAACATCCGGAGATTCCTCAGATTCCTAAAGAGTGGCAAGAGCATAGAGCCAATTTTGACTAGTACCGGAGCTAGAAGTAGCACCCTTTGGTGTAGAAGCTGAAGATATGGTGATCGGAACCTTATTAGCCCTAGTAACGACTCTGATTGAGGGATAATCCCGCTATATGTGGACCAATTAACCATACTTAAAACACTGATTTCTCCTCTCCTCACTAAATCCATTATTTACCTACCTACAGAATCAACAAGGGGGAAAAGATGGAGCTGACTGAGCTCCACTAGACTGAGACTGGGCAGCCTGTGCCCTGACCCCAACACTATTCTAAAAGCGGCAATCGTCGGAAATCATAGGATAGAGACACTAACTGTAGAATCAGAAATAAAATTTCCCCACCTCTTCTTAGACAACTACCTTCCATCACAACCACTATTTTTTTGACCTCTACCCTGACCTGAGTACCAAAACTTCTTACTCAGCCTCAACCCAATTTCAACCTATTTTATTCTTCACATCTTTCACCCGTTGCATGCACATCACCAACCTGGAAATGTCCATATGGGGGACTCAAACCTCCCAATCATATAGTAAGGGGGAGTCGAACCACCTGGTCATAAGCAAAGGGACTCGAACCCCAGGCTATTTAGACCCCCACACGGGCAAATACAATTTCTAATATTGGTCCCCTGCGATCACTACTTTCACGACCCAGCTACACATCCCTCTTTTAAGCCTAATTAAAATATTTATCACACATTTCCATTCATTGAACCATAATACACATTTAAGCATACATTATTGGCATCATCATACCGACTACACTTGCAAGGTAACATCATCATGGCATTTTAATTCCATTAACTCGGGAAAATAACTACATTTTTTCCTTAATATAATGTGGGGGAACACCGACTCCCTTTGGTTCATCAAATCAAACCTTCATGTTTCAATAACCTGTTTACATCATGCAATTGTCCCAAAAGTAGTTCAATGCAATTTTACTCTTACTCAAAACCACTTCCACAAAATTGGATTGGGGTTATTACCAATTCAATTGTCAATATTCACAAAATTTAGGGAAATCATAATCCCCTAATTTATTCACCATGCCCATGCACCTCACAAGTTTAAAACCATATATAAAGAATGGACAATACATAATAAATCATGGGAAAATAATAAAAAAAACATTCATTTCAAAACCCTCTACCCATATCAAAAAACATATTCAAATTCACATAAACAATCATATAATTTCATTCTTTAAGTAAAACAAATTTAATGGTAGAGTCACATACCTTAAGCACCAGGGAATTTAAAGAAGAAATCACCCTTGAGAGATCTAATGAATCACCCTTGGGAAACCCTAAGTGTTTTGCTTGAGAGAATTTAAGAGAGATTGAGAAATTATTTCAATTTGTTTTAGAGTGATAATGATATCCCAAGAGGGTATTAAGTCGTGGGTTATGTTTTAGGGAAAAAGAAAAATGTCAAAAATGCCCTTAAAATAAAAAGACTAAAATTTATCGCCCAATTGCTATGAGTGACCTTACCACTCGTAGGGTCACCCTATGACTCATGGTCCTTAGTCGTAGGCTGGACAGTGTTCACGGCCATCAACACTGGTCTGGTTATGGAAGGACCAAATAACTTGTAAAGAGTCCATACGACTAGTTACGTTTTAGTCATACTCAAGACAGAACACCTTGGGCACCCACACTAGTCTGGTTATGAGTCGTACCTTACGACTTGTACTCAGACATTAAGAATAGTTTGGTCAAATCATAGGCAAGACAGAATATTTTAGGCATCACACTGCTTAGGCTACGATTAGGGTCCTACGACCCGTAATGACATCGTACGACTCATTGGGTGAGTCGTAGTTTGAGCAGTAAGCCCATAAGTAAAGAAAATATCAAGGATAAAAATTTGGGATGTTTCAGATTCTAACCCTTATTTCTTTTACTTTCCTTACTTACCTTTTTAGTTCGTTTAAAAGGAGGCTCGCATCAGAGTTGTTGTTCGTCCGTCAGCGGCGTTGACGCATCAACGTCTGCTGGGGTCATTGGTGAGATAGAGACTATTAATTATAGGAGGAGAGAGATGAGATTTGGTAGCTTCTTCATTGTTGTCTATCGGCAGTAATGGTTGTCACGACATTGCTATGAGAGACAAGCAGTTAGAGAGAGAGAGAGTTATTTGAGAGTGAGATATAAGATGTTAGGGTAAACAAAATGGATAATTAGGATGGATTGGGGCAGGTCAGTTGGGTTGGATATTTAAAAAATTGAAAATTTTACATAACATCATACCTTAACTTATCATTATTACCTCAAATTCCAATCCCTTACCATAATTTAAAAAATCTCGGATTGTAATTTTTATCCCCAAATCAATGATACATCACTAAACAAGCAATAACAAAAATTCGAACAAAAAAATAACCCATTACAGCAACAACATTGCTGTCTCCATTAACACTATTTATCTCTTTCTTTTTTAAAACCCACCACCGTTACCTCCTATTTGCCATCGCTTTCTGCCAAACTGCAGTAAAATCAATAGACTTTTGCCTTAATAATGAATCTTATTGCTATGAAGAGGTTGCATACCCATTTCATTTTATTCCGTCACTATTCCCAAATCTCAATAACAAATATGGGTTTTGGAGCTCTCTCGCTAGAGCTGCTATTGCTGCAAACTAAAAAATTATATTTTAGTAGTGATTGCGTGTGACTGGAGAGTGGTCCACGATGGCGTCCTATACCATAATATCTTGAATATATATACAGATCTCAAACTTCATACAAAATTCATGTACATATCTCGAATTAGATGAGTTTACTGCGTCTTCCATCATCACATATCGAACCCATGGCGACGTACAAGATAGTTCAAGTCATGAGGAATTCTTGGAGTTTGGAGATTCGTCAATGGAGGTTGAAGATGAAGATTTTAATGAAGATAGATAAGAATGATGCATCTATTAGGAAAGTTCAGAGATACATAATAATGATGTATCTGGTAGAAAAGGACAAGAAGATACATCATGCGATGCTTCACCAAATGTACAAGAGCTATGTATTTTATTGAATAGTAGGTTACAGATACATAAGAAAAATGTGTTTGATTGAAAATCTACAAAAACACATGTATCAGAATGCTTGTTGTGCTTCTGATATATAAGTCTTATGAATCTGAATGTATCTTTATTATAGTAATACATAAGAATTATGTATCGGTACTTATGTATTAGATGGTGATGCATCGCGAGTCTTAGCTATGTATCGCGATAATGAATAAAAAATAGAGATCTTACGTATTATGAAAACAACCGGGATTCTATGTAATTAGATACTAAATTCTTGGGATTTATTTTTGAGAAAATCAACTACAAGTAGTCGGTTTATTTAAAAAAAAATTAATTATTTGAAAACCTTTTATTAAAAATTTTAATAAATATTTATAATAACAAACAAATAATTTAATACAATGTATATAAGTCAGATAATTAGTAAATTCATCATCATATTAACACTAGTAGTTTATTTCAGCAATTGTATAATGACATCAATGCATTTCGTATACTAGAATGAATTTTTGGTTTATTAGCTTTTAAATATGGTAATATACCTCGTAATACAGCATATTAATTTGATGAATTATTAGTTAATTAGCGTACATTATTATAAGTTCAATAGTATATTATTACCTCTATCGTATGATATCAACGTATTTGTCACGAATCAAATTCGGGGCCTAGTCGTGACGGGCATCCTAAACCATCAAGACTCGAGAGACCCCTGTGACTCCCCAACCCAGTAGTGGTATTGTCCGCTCTGGAACCAGAACCGCACAGCTTTAAAATGTGTCACTAAGGAGTAAGGCTTGCTTACTTATTTAACCAGAACCCTTCCTATGTTTTGCCGATGTGGGACTCCTTAACTTAAGTTAAGGTGTTACATACACCCCCCTTATGGACTCAACATCCTCGCTGAGGTTTGCCCCATCGAATAGGATTTGCCTAGACTCAGGACTGAGGTTTGCCCTGCCTAACAGGATTTAACTATACTTAGTTTGAACTTTGGCCCATATCGATAGGGCTGACACAGGAGCGGCTCTGATACCATTCTTGACACGACCCGAGCTGGGGCCCTGGCCATGACGGGCATCTCGAACCATCAAGGCACGAGAGACCCCTATGACTCCCCAACCCACTAGTGATATTGTCTACTCTGAGCCTAGACTAATTTTTTTCATGACCTGAGACGAGGCCCTGGCCGCGACGGACATCTTGAACCATCAAAGCCCAAGAAACCATATAACGGCCCAACCCGCTAGTGATATTTTCCACTTTGGGCCCAGGCCCGCATGGCTTTAAAATGAGTCACTATGGAGTAAGGATTGCTTACTTATATAACCAACATTCCTCCTGTGTTTTTCTGATATGGGACTCTTTATCCTAAGTTGAGGTGTTACATAACTCTCCAGCACTGAATGAAAATAACCATAAGGATATATGAAGCTTTAAAAACCATAATAAAGGATTTTTTTCCCAAAACCCAACATTTAGACATTTCATCAAACACATGGGAGTCATGAATTTAAGCATGGGATGGGTAAAGTATATGATTGAAAATATAGTTACAATACTAAAACCATGAAATAGAGATATAACATGAGGATTTCCATATTCAAATCATATAAGGGCTCATTCCATCGAAAAACACTTCTAACATAACTTGTAATCAAAATCAATAACAACTTCATGGAGATAGTTCAGCATAAACATGTAAAAACACATAATTTGATATCAAAAGGGGATATGTGGACTCCATGGGTGAAAAGGACCCATGGATGAGCATCACACATACCTTAAACCCTTAAGCTTGAAAGAGAAACACCAATCTTGCTGCTTTCTTGAATGTTCTTGGATTGGGGAACTTGAATTCTTTGTTTTCTTAGAGATAAAGAAATGAAATTGATGAACTTGGGAGATGATTAGGATTCCTTTGAGAGGAGGATTGAAGAAAAGGGGAAAATAATGCCCAATCTGGTGATATAAGTCATAATTTGACGACTTGGATTGAGGGAAAAAGACATAATTGCCCCTCTATCATTTAAAATCATAACTGAATTGCGGTTTGAGGGAGTATCGAGATGCGGTAAGGGGCCCATCGCCATAGGCACCGTGACGCGGCACAATCTTGGTGACTTACTATTTTTGAAATCCAAAAACGACCTAATCCTCATTCAAAAAATTCAAAACTTTCTCGAGATATGCTCCTTACACCTCTGAACATGAATTAACTCAAAAACCTATGTCTTGGGATTGGAAAAACCAATTTAAAAATCCTCAACGTTAAGAAGCCAAAAATAAAACTATGTCCCCAACACTTAGTGAAATTTTCAGGCTTTAAGCCTCTTATGCATGCATCTAGGAGTTGAACTAAGCTAAGTATAATACGAGGTATTATAATATCTCCCCTTTGGGAACATTCATCCTCGAATTAGACTGATTAAGATAAGAATACTGGGAAGCTAAAATCACATAGGCATCCCAAACCATCAAGGCCCGAGAGACCTCTATGACTCCCCAACCCACTAGTGATATTGTTTGTTTTGGGCCTAGACACGCATGGCTTTAAAACGCGTTACTAGGGATTAAGGCTTTCTTACTTATATAACCAGCATCCCTCCTGTGTTTTTCTGATATGGGACTCTTTATCCTAAGTTGGGGTGTTACAAACACCCCCTTATGGACTCAGCATCCTCGCTAAGGTTTGCCCCACCGAATGGGATTTTCCTGGACTCAGGACTGAGGTTTACCTCGCCTAACGATATTTGCCTATACTCAGTTTGAACTCTGGCCCACATTAACAGGGGTAACAAAGGAGAGGCTTTGATACCATTCTTGTCACAACCCGAGCTGAGGCCCTTGCCATAACGAGCATCCCGAACCATTAAGGCCCGAGAGAACCCTGTGACTCCCCAACCCACTAGTGATATTGTACGCTCTGGGCCCAGACGCGCACGACTTTAAAATGCGTCACTAGGGAGTAAGGCTTGCTTACTTATATACCCAACATCTCTCTTGTATTTTGCCGATGTGGGACTCCTTATCCTAAGTTGGGGTGTAATAGTATTATTCAAAATATTTGGATATATAGATTCAGTTAACGAGCTTTTGACTACTACATACATCACTACACGATATATATATATATATATATATATATATATATATTTATCGATTGATTATCATCTTCGAAATATGTACTATATATATATCACTATACGAGATGTACGTATATATAAATATATTTGATTAACTATCAGCTTTGAAATACATACTATATACATCATATACACAAGTATATTACCCTGTAATACAACTTATTTCACACATACTCTAATGACCTATCAGTTAATTTAACTAACATTATTATGACTTCAATAATATATTATTAGCCCAATCTTATGATATCAATGTATTCAATATATAATTGAATATATTTAGTTAGCTTTTGACTATGTGCATCAATACATAAGATATACATACATACATTTATATATATGTGTGTGTATACAATTATACACACTTTATCTACTAAGATTCTAAATACATACTATATATATATATATATATATATATCACATACACGAGTATATTACCCTATAATACAATGTATTTCATATATACTTTGATGAATCATCGGTTAATTTAGCTTATATTTTTATAACTTCAATAGTATATTATTACTTTGATCATTTCAAATGAAAGTATTCAATATATACATGGATACATTCAGTTAGCTTTTGACTTACACCAATACACAAGATTGCATACTCTCTCTCTCTCTCTACTATCAGGTTCTAATTAAATATGTACTATATACATCACATATACACAAGTATATAATTACCCCATAATACAACATATATACTCTGATGAATTATCCGTATTATTATACCTTCAACAGTATATTATTACATCGATCATATGATATCAACGTATTATTCAATATACTTGGATAGACTTAGTTAGTTTTTGACTACTACGTACATACTACATGATATATGTGTATATATATATATACACACACACACATCATTTCACTTTTGAAATTGTCAGCATAACTTACTTAAGACCTTAACATCACGGGTAATTATATATCCCCCTTAACAACTTTAAATTGAATTAAATGTCATCCTAAGATTGCAATACCAGTCTCACTATGGAAGATGTATCACACATGCGCCACATCCTTGCTACATCAAAAATTATTTGAATTTTAATTTATTTCTTCCCCTCTCTCCCTCTTCCATAAACGTACCCCATCTCCATTAATGTCTTCTCCATGGATTAAATTTATTTTTTGCCAATTAAAGAACTAAAATTTGACCTTAGAAAATCCTAATCTTTATAAAATACAACCCCCTTTTATTTTCATTGATGAGTTTGATTTCTTTAGTTTATCTAGACCAAAAGAAATAATTAAAAAAAATCAAAAAATGAGAATTGAGGTGTATAAGAGGTTGGGCTTGAAGGAGGAAGGAAATTGGCATTTTGTAGAAGAAGAAACAAAAGAGAATTTTGAAAAAAAAAAAAAAAAGAAGAAGAAAGAGGGGGGGGGTAGGGGGTCGTGGAGGGTGGGGACGAAGAAAAAGAAGACGGAGGAAGTGTGGGGATGTGCTTGAAGGACAAAGAAGGGGGTTTTGTATAAAGAGACGGGTGGGGTGGATGGGTTTGAAGGAGAAGATTGAGGTTTTTTGAAGATATGTGAGATCAAAATTACATATATTTAGTCATTATTTGCCTCATATTTAGTATTTTTATTTATTCTTCTTGAGCATAAATTTTATGGATTATTTGTAATATTATATTTTTATTTGTAAGATTAAATTGGTGTGAAGATGAAGAAAGTTAAAGAAAAAATAAAATTAAAATCAAGAAGTTATACAAGGAAATCAAGCAGGTAGCTTAATAGATTGAATTGAATATAATAATATTATTTTCTATTTATGAAAAGTGAAATTTACAATAGCAATTGTAGCGGAATTCACAGTCATGTGGCAGATTCTCGATGCAAGTGGCTACTGACACTGTTTTGATGCAATCCAGTCCAATTTGGGCTGAACTTTTATTTTCTGGTCTATTGTGGACTCAGTTATTTTATTTTGGGTTTGTTTACACCTGTAAATATTTCACAAAAATAGTTATGATGAAACTTTTGACAATTTTTGGAGAAGTAACCTGTAAAATTTTTATTAGAGAAAGCTTAGAGCCGTCGTGGAGGCCAGAGAAAATTGATTTATTCTTTTCTTCTACATCTTTATGTATTTTTCTTTGAGAATTTAAGATTTTGAATTTACACTACTGGCAGGTGCTCTCATGAGATATACGTCAACCCTCAACTGGCAGATAGACATCTCAAACCTACACTAGCTACGTATTCTGTAACTCATGGATTGCTACTAAGGTCACACCCTCTACTGGCAGGTGAACCCCCCACCCCTGGGTTCGCTCGATGCTAAGTCCTACTTCCAACTGAACTGACACTGGTACTGAGATGAACTAAATTCAACTAGCATAAAAACTGACATTGCTCATCATGATCATAACAACGGAGTAAATTGTAATATTTATGATTTAACTGAAATCATTACTTGAAAGATCTAAAATGTAGGTAAACACGTAGGTATCAGGTGTTCATAACCCGCCAGTACTGAATGATCGTAAATTAAATATTAAAGCCTAAAACTTTAGTATAGGATCATGGTTCAAAGACCCAAAACATAAACACCCCACCAATTAAGTGAAAAGTATGGGCTTAAACATGGGGATGTCTTAATACATGAGAAACAACATGGCTTCATGGCTAAATTCACAATTCGATATTATGACATGAAATTCAATTGAATACTACATGAGAAAATGGAAACTTGAAACATGAGATAACCTAACTTTCCATAAAATCATACTAGGACATGAATTGAGTCAAACAACTAGGGAAAAGCATGAATTAAACTCATTTTGAACATATGCAACATCATAATGATGGAAAAACTCATATTTTAATGAAATAAGAGGTTTTTGGGCTCTATGGGTGAATGGAACCCATGGATGAATACCCCACATACCTTAATAGCTAGCTTCTTGAGGATTTCTTGAGTGTTTCTTAAACTTAGAAGCTTGAACTATTGATTTCTTGAGAAAGAGCTTGGGTTTTGCTCTTAGGAAAAGAGAAGGGTTTCATGAGAGTAATTTAGAGGAAAAGGGGCAAAAAAATTCCTTTTGGAAGCCCCAAATTGTGTTAAGGATGAGTTAGGTTGAAAAAAATGACTTAAATGCCCTTAAAGCACTTAAACCAATAAGATGGGTGGGATACCCTTGGCGTTCCGCGACCCTTGCGTGGGTCTAGCCACCATCGCATCGCAAACTCCCTCACCTGTGGAGCCACCCTCGCACCACGGGGCTATCACAAGGCTTCCCTATTTTAGCTATCCAAACACGTCCCAAACCTCGTCTAAAAGTCCCAATACTATCCCGAGACATACTTTTAACCTCCCTAAAAATGAACCAACTCAAAAACCAACATTTTGTGGTAGGGAAGAACAAAATAAAAATCTGTAAAGTTTAGGGGTCTTTAAAATGACCAAGTCCTCAACACTTAATGAAATTTTCAAGCCCTGTACCCCTTAAGCATGCAACTAAGAGCTGAATCAAGCTTAGAATATTATGGGGTATTACAATATCTCCTCCTTGGGAACATTCGTCATTCGAATGAGACTAGTTAGACTGAGAATACTAAGACAACTGAGGTCATATACTGAACATGCATGACTTGGAACATAATTACATAACTGAGTCTAAAGCATGATACATGAACTGAACTGATTTCGTAAATGCATGCAATGAAATGAGAATGGTTACATAGCTAAAACTGAGAACGAAAAAGAGTCAATCTAAGAAAAATTGTTACCTCAACCTAAATCTGAGTTTGTGGAGAAAAGATGAGTGGACTTGGCTCCCATATCTGCTTCTGCTTCCCAAGTATCTCCCTCAACATACTGATTCTACCATAGAACTTTTATCAAGGGAACTTCTTTATTCCTTAGCCTATAAAGTGCTGATGCATTTGCGCTATGGTGTATTATACCATAGGTTCAGAAGCACGAGTATTCCAGTCTCAGCAATCAGAGTTAGCAGTGAGTCCTTATCTTCCAAGGACCTGATCTCTTATTTATTATCTCATTAATTAATTTATAAGTTGGAGTAGTTGGGGACATGTCCCATTAAATCCTTATCCAGACATTTATGTTTTAGAGGATTTTCAAACTACAGTATTTCAGATAATATTTCAGTTTTGGGTATTTTATTACCCCCCTCAGATGTTATATTTAATTAGTCATGCTGTTTTGAACCTTATGTCCTTTCAGCCTCTATTTCCGCATTATATTTAGTATGTTATACAGTGCATAAGTACAGATATCGGTCATGGGTTAGCTTGTAGTGCTTCAGGGTCATGAGAACTGTGTAGAATTTTGAGTACCATATTTGGGGGGTTATACGAGTGAACTCTAAAGGCAGCCCCTAACTCTTATCCAAAGGGTATGAGTGGTATCCTTGAGTCGTACCAAGCCTAGTGAGTCTAAAAACTTGTAAATTTTGCAAGGGTCCAAGACTTGGGGTGTTTCATTCTCCCTCACTAGGATCATTCATCATTGAATAATGGGTAAGGGTAAGGACAAGCACAAGATAACACCTTAACACATATCAAACTTTTCCCCAACCAAAATAGAGGATAAGAACACAAACCAAGATGAGAAGATCACTACATAACCCAAACAGGATGTACACCCCAACACCTTCATTCCGGCCTCTAACTAAGTTAGAAAACAAAGATGCAAGAGGAACTATTCCTCACCTTTAACCAAGTTATGAACCAAGATGTGATAAAGAGCACATACCCTACACATGAGTTTTTGGAAGAACCAACACAGATACTTGGACTCCATGTCCACTTTTGTATCCCAAATGACTTTCTCGGACCTTCAGTTCCACCATGGAACCTTTGCCGAAGCCATACCTTATTTGTTCGCAACCAACAAACTTACCAATCTAAGATCAGGACTTTCCCAAAAGAATAAAGAACTCGAGATACCAGTACCACCCAAAGGAACCAACCAACCAAGGAGCATCCACAGCTCACCCCAACACAACACATAGATTATTAGATAAATGGACTCATGTTAAAGGGCATGTCTAATTTGGTTTACAATTTAGCAAGACACACCACTATGAAAGCTTGATTCTGGCTATGCACCACCTACATGTTCAAGCCTATCCAATGCTAAAAGGAGTTAACCTAGGCCACCGGGCTCCACTCCGTACTTCTATCTCATAACACCACTCTATTTCCATCACCATTATAATATGGGAACCATGAGTTAAAGACATGGACAAACCATATCCAACCACTATAACTGAAACACCTAAGCATATCCTAAGTACCCAACACAACTATTGGTATATCTACCAACCATAACATTTAAGCCTATAACTTGTATACCCATGATATGATTTATACATCAAAACATGTAGTACCTCTTTACAACTTTCACAAGGTTCTCACCACCTATTCATTTCCTAACCATTTCCCATGACAAAAACCTTACCTTTTGTCACAACACAATTTCAGAGTTATGATAACACCTACCATAACCTACTAGTAGGTAAGCTAACATCGTAACTCGGAGCTAATGCAACGGGTTACCTTGGTAGAAATGTCCACCAAGGACCCTATATGGGAACACAATATAAAGGAGACATTACACAAAGAAACAACTAATATTCGAAAACGAATCCCATGACCTAATAGTATTAGTACAAGAGTATCTCTACATTCAACAATAGAAATTACAACTCAACATCTAATAGTCCTAAATGGTCTTATACATTCGTCTCGAATAAAAAAATTAAAACAAGGATAGAAGGGAAAAAGGGAAACTTAAACTTCAAGAGCTCACCCTACTCCTGATGATCAACACCATAAGATCGCAACTTAATGATGGCAGCTAGAACTCAGGTCTGCACCAAAAAGGTACAGAAGTGTAGAATGAGTACCAAAACATAGGTACTCAGTAGGCATCATCGGCCGACAGAGCTAAATTATAATATAAGGACAATATATTGTAAGACAATTACTTAAAGTCAAGGTATGGAATAGAACCTGAATCTTCTCTAATATCATTGTATAAGATAACTAATCAACTAGAATAATAGTAAAACATTCCATATCCATATTTATTGATCTTGGGCATATTTATATGTCCCGGTGCCAATATCACCCAAAATAGTCCTAGTTTTATAAGCTAAATTGTCTGTTTTTATTGTGTTTAGTGTACAATTACATGATATGAGCTAATGTACATGATTAGTAATGCAGGATGGATTATTGATATATTTTGGTTAAATTGGATACACAATGGGAAACATATGATGATTGATGCTTTGAGTTGATTATTTTGAGTATTGCAGACATTGGAAGTAGTCGAAAAGCATAGATGGAAAGTTGGATTTGTTAGCGGAGCAACGAGCCATAAGGAATGGAATTTTTGCCTTAGAAAAATACATGGAGACAATTTCCAGTGAGGCAATGCAATTTGCATGTGTTCCATGCCCTATTTCAGGGGTCCCAGGACTTAAATAGAATTTTGAAGACAAATTCTAGTGGGAGCATATGATTTGCGTGCGTCGCATGCTCCACTTCAGGTGTTCTATACCTTGTCCAAATTTTTAGAGACAAATTCCAGCGGGAGCATGCAATTTGCGTGTATTTCATGCTCCACTTCAGGGGTTTGATGCCTTAGAAAGATTTGAAGAACTAAATTCCAGTGTGTTCATGCATTTAGAAGGCAATGCACGCTCTACTTCTATGGAATACATCATGCGGCGCATACTCTAGTACTCTGAGATGAAGCATGCGATGCATGATAAAGTCCAGCCCAAGGTAAATTTTGGCCTAGTATAAAATCAAAATGTGAATAAAATTTCAAGGACTCTTGGCAAGCATAGAAGCGGCGGAAAAGCATAAAATTCTCTATTTTAGGGTTCGTAGATAAACTTTTGAACTTCTTTACTTCAAGATTAATTTTGGGTATGATTAATTACTTATTTTTTATGTTGAATTCAAACATAAGCGGTTAAACACCTTTGTTTTGAGGTTAAGGCCAAGAAAATGATTACTCTTTGATATTCTTTTATCATAGTTT
This sequence comes from Capsicum annuum, assembly GCF_002878395.1. NCBI lineage: Eukaryota > Viridiplantae > Streptophyta > Magnoliopsida > Solanales > Solanaceae > Capsicum > Capsicum annuum. The sequence continues at coordinate 162,350,412 of NC_061111.1, read as the reverse complement.
CTTTTTGGATTATCATCTAGGTTGTTCTTAATTTCTTGATCTTACTATTTTGATGAGTGGCCACCATTGAAATAAACCTATATTTCTATGCGAATCAGGGAGGATAATCATAGGATAGAATGAAGAAATTAAGGAGCAAGGTTCTTATCCTTTTATGAAATAAGGGGTTTGAATTACCATCTAGGATAGGGATATACCTAGAAGCCTTGCTTGGTTCAATTGCAAGAAGATAACTTTATGAATCTAGATGAATGGTTTCTTCTCAGCAGGAATTATAGTTGAAATATTCAATAGATAGAAAATTTAAGGTCAGGAGACCCAAATCATAGCATAAACCTTGCGAACAACAACCCGACAACCAATTAGACTGTGATAAGAATAGAGATTTGCATGAATATTTGAAATACCTCAACCCTTGAATTCTCATCATTACTTTTTACAACACTTGCTTGCTTTCTTTTGTCACAACTTGTTATTTCTTATTTATTAATTTACTTTTTTATTCATAATTTCACAATCATCTTGATACTTTGAAACACTTAATACCTTATTGTTTAAAACTAAAAATTGGTTGATTTCTAGATGCTTAGTATTTATGGGAATGATATTTGATTGTCTAAGTCAATTATTATTTGTACGATCACATGCACTTGCGTGTGTGTTTGAGTCGCAACAAGTTTTTGGAGCCATTTCCGGGGACTAGTAGAATTTGTAAATTGTATAATTTTTTATTTTAGATCATAAGTTTAAGTGTTAAAGACTTGATCTTAGCAGCAGAATTTTTGCAAGATTAGCAGACTACAAGACTGGCGAGATATAAAGAGTTGGCAGAGCCTTTTGCAGAACCAGAACTAATATTTCAACAAAGGCAAAGAGCTCAACATCCCCTTAAATAGGTTCAAATGGCTCATCTAGTTGATCCAAATGACCCTATCAATCCAAATGCTAGAACTATCCCAACTCTGGTTATCCCAGATGTTCCTGCTCAACTAGTTGCTCTACCCATTTGTGAGGTGACAATCCCACTCACGAACCATGTGACTAATAGTATTCGCAAGCCCAAGCCAGGTGGTCAATTTAAATTGAAGCAGAATATGGTGCAATTGTTGAATTCAGTGGGGAAATTCCCAGGCCTTTCACATGAAGACCTACAACAGCATATATAGACCTTCCTGGAAATAAGAGATACTTACATTCCTAAAGGGGTAATACTCATTATGTCAGATTGAGGCTCTTCCATTCTTCTCTAATTAGGGAAGCAAAGAGGTGGTTATATGCTGAACTACCACTCTCCATCACTTCATGGGAAGATCTAGCTCTAAAGTTCCTTATTAGATTCTTTTCATCAGGGAAGACTGCACATTTGAGAAGTGAGATTTTGAGTTTTAGACAGAAAAAGGGAGAGAATCTCTACCAAGCTTGGGAGAGATTTAATAGTATGCTCAGAAATTACCCTCACCATCATTATCTAATGATGTTCTTATTTATACTTTCAATGAGGGGTTGGAGCTAGATACCAAGATTCTCTTAGATTCAACTGCAGGTGGACCTACTCTTGAGAAGACTTATGAGGATTGTACATATTGCTGAATAGGATTTCACAAGGGAATCCTGATTGGCATATTGATTAAAGGAGTGCTCCAAAAAAGGTTGTAGGGGTATTAGAGGTAGACCAGTTTACTGCATTACAAGCGCAGATTGTAGCAATGCAAAATCATCTTTTTACTCAGCTTAGTAACATAAAGTTGGGGGTTCCACAAGCAGCAGCTACAGTGAATATAGTCCAACAGGAAAATTCTTGGTGTGAGGTTTATAGAAGTATTGAGCATGCAGCAATGCTTGTACGGCTAACCCAAATTTTATTAACTATGTGGGGAATGCAAATCATCAGGGATAGCAAAATTTTGGTAACATGTACAATAATTTTGGTAACATGTACAATCAAAATTGAAAGAACCATCCCAATTTCTTATGGGGTGGAAATCAGGCACAGGACACAAATCAGTATAAGGGACCAGTGTAACAAAATCAACAGCAGGTCTAAAATAATTAAGCTTCCACTCAAACAAGTAATATGGAGGAGATGCTGAAGCAGATTTTAGCTAATCAAGCACAGTTTGTAGAATAGTTAAAGAGTCAATAGCTGGTTACTAGAAATTTGGAGTTTTGATTTGGTCAGATTATGAGAGCACAAAATATAATACCTCAAGAAGCCTTACCTATTGATATAGAGGCAAATCCAAAATAGGTAAATATAGTTATAATAAGAAGTGGGTTGCAGTTAAAGGAGGCGGTACCTGAGCAGGTTAGTCCCACAACCACTAATGATGATCCTAAGGCCAATAAAGAGTAAGGGGTCAAATAAAAAGTTGCAAGTGAAAGGGGTCAAATAAAAAGTTGCAAGTGATCAAACTCTTAAGGAAAAGAAGACTTCACCTCTACCATTCCCTTAAACACAAAGGAAACATTAAGAGAAGACTAGTTACAAGAAATTTTTAGATCTTTTAAAGCAGGTTCAAGTAAATCTTCCTCTTTTTGATATTCTACAGAGTGTTCCAAAATAAGCAAAATACCTGAAGGATATAGTGGCGAACAAGAACTAGTTGACCGAGTATGCTACAGTTGCACTTACTTAGGAATGCACATCTTAGATTCAAAAAAAACTGACCATAAAGCTGAAGGATCCAAGTAGTTTTACTTTGCCTATCACTATTAGGTAGACCATCAGTGCTCATAGATTGTATGACTTAGGGGCTAGAATAAATCTTATGCCCACATCTTGGTACTGGAAGATGGGTATTGGGAGTTCCAAGCCCATTGCTATTGTTTTGCAGTTGGAAGATACGTCCCTTGCTAGGCTGGATGGAATTATTGAAGATATCTTGGTGCAAGTGGGACCATAAATCTTTTCGATGGACTTTGTGATTCTTGGCTTTGAAACTGATCCTGTCATTCCAATTATCTTGGGATGACCCTTCCTAGCAACAGAACAGCCATTAATTGATGTAGCAGCAGGGAAGATGAGAATGAGAGTGCATGACAAAGTAGAGGTTTCTGATGTGTAGAAGATGATTAAATTGCCAACTATATATAAGGAGTTGTCTTCTATATCCATTATAGATTTTGATTCTGATCAGAGGTTGTTATTGTTAGATGATCCATTAGAGCGAGCCTTAGTGGGTCGTGATCTGTATGGAGATATGGAGGAATTGGCATTAGTTCAATTCATGAATTCGGCTGTTATTGAAACAAGAAAATTGCCTTTTGAGCCATTTAATAGGCCAATTGGTCCATCCCCCAAAGCTTCAATTGATGAAGTTCCAAAATTGGAGCTTATGGTTCTTCATCCTCACTTGAAATATGTTTACCTTGGTAAAAATAATATATTTCCTGTTATTTTGTCTGCAGGTTTATCTGATATACAGGTAAAGAAAGCAATGACAGTCCTGAAAAAAATGAAGAAAGAGATTGGGTGGCAGATGTCTGACATTAAAGGAATAAATCTAACTTTTTGAATGCACAAGATACACATGGAAGAAGGTTTCATACCAAGGGTGCAGCAACAATGTAGGTTGAATCTAGTGATGAAAGACGTAGTGGAAAATGAGGCCATTAAGTGGCTAGACAATGGAATTATTTATCCAATTTCAGACATCAAGTGGGTAAGCCCAATACATTGCATCCTAAAGAAAGGTTGTATGATCGTAGTTACAAATGAAGCAAATGAGCTAATTCCCACTCGCATAGACACTAGATGGAGAATCTGTATTAACTACCGAATTCTAAATGAAGCCATAAGAAACGACCACTATCCCATTCCTTTCATTGATCAGATGTTGGATAGGTTGGCAGGTCAGGAGTTCTACTATTTTCTTGATGGTTATTTAGGTTATAATAAAATCACAATTATGCCTGAGGATCAAGAGAAGACTATGTTTACTTATCGGTATGGCATATATGCATTTAAACGCGTGCCTTTTGGCCCCTACAATGCACCTACAATGTTTCAGAGATGCATGATGGCAATATTCTACGATATGGTTCAAGAATTTTTTGAGGTATTTAAGGATGAGTTCTTAGTTTATGGTAGTTCTTTTGATCAATACTAGCAGAATCAAGATCGAGTCTTAGATCGATATAAAGAGACAAATTTAGTGTTGAAATGGGAAAAGTGCCACTTTTTGCTGAATGAAGGAATAGTCCTTGGCCATAAAGTGTCATGTAAAGGACTGAAAGTAGATAGATCCAAAATTAAAGTGATTGAAAAGTTGCCAAATCCAGTAACAGTCAAAAGAGTGTAAAGTTTCTTGGGGCAAGCAGGGTTCTACAGGCATTTTATTTAGAATTTTTTGAAGATTGCAAGCTCGATGTGTAAATTGTTAGAAAAAAAGGCCAACTTTGATTTTGGGGTGGATTGTCAAGAAGCCTTTAAGAAGCTAAAAAAGAAGCTGATAGAAGCTCCTATTTTGATTACACCAGATTGGGAGTTTCCATTTGAATTGATGTGTAGTGACGTGGATGTTGGACCAGTTTTGGGGTAAAGAAAATACAAGGTATTTCACTCTATTTATTATGCAAGTAAAGTCTTGAATGAAGCCTAAATGAATTATACAATCACTGAAAAGAAAATGTTAGTGCTGGTTTATGCATTTGATAAATTTAGAGAATATTTGGTGGGCACCAAAGTTATTGTTCATACAAATTATGTCGCCATTAAATATCTTTTTAACCAAAAGGATGCAAAACCACAATTAATCAGTTGGATTCTGTTACTACAAGAATTTGACCAAGAGATTCATGATCGAAAGAGAGCAGAAAATTAAGTTGCAGACCATTTGTAAAGGTTGGAGACTCTTGATCATATGGTTGATGACTTTCTCTGCATTTGGGAAGATTTCCCGGATGAAAAGTTATTGTCTATAGATGTTTGTGAATTTTCTTGGTATGCGAATATTGTGAATTTGTTGGCAAGTGACTTTTACCTTCCTAAAGCTACTATTCAACAAAGAAAGAAATTGCTACATGATTCTTATGCGTACATATGGGATGAGCCATATCTGTTCAAGTAGGGTTCTGATGGAATTATACACAAATGTGTTCCAGAAGCTGAATTCACACAAGTGCTACAAAATTGTCCTTCATCTCCTTATGGTGGCCATCATGCGGGTGAAAGAACAGCCAGGAAAGTTTTCCAATACGGTTTCTTTTGGCCTGCCTTTTTTTGAGATGCAATGGCTTTCGTAAAGAGTTGTTATTAGTGTCAGAGATTGGGGACCATATCAAGGCATCATGATATTCCCCTAAATAATATTCTTGAATTTAAAGTATTTGGTGTATGGGTGATTGATTTTATGGGACTATTCCCACAATCCAATGGCAACTTATACATTCTAGTGGCAGTGGATTATGTATCCAAATAGGTAGAAGCTGTAGCTTGTCCTACTAATGATGTGAGAGTGGTGCTGAAATTCATGAAGAAGCACATATTTTCCCGATTTGGACGCCAAAAGCTATAATAAGTGATGGAGGTACGCACTTCATTAACACTTGGTTTAAGAATCTTTTAGCTAAATATGGTGTTAGGTACAATCTGGCCACTGTGTATCATCCACAAATGAATGGTCAAGTTGAGAATCCAACCAAGAGATTTAGCAAATACTGCAGAAGACTGTTAATGGCCAAAGAAAGGATTGGGCTGAGAAGCTAGATGATGCATTGCGGGCATATCGAACATCTTATAAGACACCCATTGGTACCTCTCTATATCATTTGATTTATGTTAAAGCCTGTCATTTTCCTGGAGTGTTGGAATATCAAGCTTATTGGGCCATTAAAAAGTTAAATCATGAGATGAAGTCTGCGGGAGAGAACAGATTATTGCAGCTTGTTGAACTTGATGAATTTCGTCTCCGTGCTTATGAGAATGCAATACTATACAAGGATAAAAATAAGAGAAGGCATGGCAGGCAAATTCAGGATGGAGTGTTTTAACCCAGACAACTTGTTTTGTTATTTAGTTCAAGGTTAAAGTTGTTTCTGGGTAAATTGCGGTCTAAGTTGTATGGGCCTTTTGAGGTGGTGCAGATGACGCTTTATGGAGCAGTAGAGCTATAGAATAAAGAGAAGACTGAGAAGTTTTTGGTGAATGGACATCGTGTGAAATATTATTGGGAAAATCATAAAGATAAGAACAATGTGTCCAACATCTTTGTGGATGAGTGAGGCTGAGCTGAGTCATACCACGATGTGAAATAAGTCATTGTGTGGGAGGCAACCCACAAATGTAATGTAATAATGTAGTTAATTTTTTTTTAGTTGTAGGGAATCGATTTTAGCATGCCTTTAAAACCTTTACCTGGGATGTATATCTTTGCCGCCTAAATCACCCATGGGTTATATGGGTTTAGCTCCCCTTGCTGAAAGGGCCCCAGTGGTTGTAGCCACATGACCAGGGAAGAAAACCTTGGGATGATAAGTATATCCCAAAAATATAGTATGACATCATATACACGGTCACTAAGCCTAACCTTATATCAGGAAATATGAGTTTTCAATTTTGGTCCCTCCGGGACCTCAGCTTCCACAGCTTTGCTACATATCCCGCCATTATTGCCTAATTAAAACCAATTTCCAAATAACCAAACCATTTTCCATTTATTAACCAAGGACATTGATCTTGGTATCGTCGTACCAATCCTTACTTGAAAGTATTATCCATAGCCAACCATATAGAGGTTTAAGGGGAATTTCAAGTTCTCTTCAATTTACCATATTAAACCACTTAGGGGACTTTTATTTTCCCCACAAGCATAACCATTTAGACTTTTAAATTTCTAAATCATGTAAACAAATTCCATTAATATCTCCATGTATCCCATAAGTTTTCAAAATAGACCAACCATGACAACTAATGCAATCCTGAACATCCATGCTTTCTAAAGGAACAATAACAGTTGAATCACTAATGCATTTCTTTAACAAGGAAACATGGAACACCGGATGTACTGATGCCAAGTCTGCAGGCAACTCAAGATCATAAGCTACCTTCCCAAAATAGTTTAAGATCCTGTAAGAGCCAACATAGAGGGGATTGAGTTTCCCCTTTTTGCCAAACCTCTTCACTCCTTTCATAGGTAAAATTTTAAAATAAACCATATCACTAACCTCAAACTCAAGATCCCTTCTCCTCACAACTTCATAGGATTTTTAACGGCTTTACGCTATCTTCAGCCATTCCCAAATTAACTAAACCTTTTCTATCACCTCAAACACTGACTCTGGCCCTATCAAAGCAGCCTCACCTGCTTTAAACCAACCAATAGTAGATCTACGTCTCCTTCCATAGAGAGCCTCGAATGGAGTAGTAACTAGTATTATAAGCAAACTGATCAAAGGTAAGTGGTCATCCCAATTATTTTTAAAGTTAATAACACCGGCTCTTAATATGTCCTCTAAAGTCTGAATGGTTCGCTCTGCCTAACCATCTGTCCGAGGATGAAAAGTTGTACTGAGATAAACTTGGGTACCAAGAACTTTCTAAGACAGGGCTTGGCATAATCCTCAGTTGAGTACGAAGTATGAACTGGCAAAAAATGAGTTGATTTGGTCATTCTATCCACAATGACCCATATTGAATCATGCTGATAACATGTAAGAGAAAACCCTGTCAAAAAATCCATGTTCACCATTTCTTACAACCAAGTAGGGATGTTGAACTCCTACAATGTACCACTAGGCCTTTGGTGTTCAACTTTAACCTGCTGACAATTTGAACACTTAGCCATAAACTCTGCAATATCCTTCTTCATACCATTTCACCAATAGATTTCCTACAAATCATGGAATATCTTAGTGGCTCCTGGATGGATAGAGTATCCCACATCATGCAATTCTGCAAGTATTCGATGTCTTAAACTATCAACACACAGAACACATAACCTGCCCTGACAATGAAGTACACCATCTCTCTCTTGGGAGAAAACCTCTACTTTCTGATCTCTAACTGCCTCCTTCAACTTAACCAAACTAGGATTTCTATCTTTTTTTTCTTTCACTTCGGCAACCAATGAAGATTCCAAACCATTCTGAACCCATATACTACCTTCAGCTGAATCAACCAACCAAACACCTAATCTAGCAAAATGATGAACCTCACTGACTAACTTTAACTTATCTCCCTCAACATGAGCAACACTACCCATGGATAACCTACTAAGGGCATCTGCCACTATATTTGCCTTTCTTGGATGATACAACACACTCATATCATAATTTTTTAACAACTCAAGCTCTTATGATCTGTGAATACATCAACATGAACTCCATAAAGATAATGCTTACAAATTTTCAAAGCAAAAACAATAGCTACTAACTCAAGATCATGGGTAGGATAATTACTTTAATAGGATTTAAGTTGTTTAGAGGCGTAGGTTATGACCTTTCCTCTCTGCATCAAAACACAATCAAGACCAACTCTTGAAGCATCACAGTAAACTACAAATCTATCTGAAACATCTGGCAAAGTTAAGACTAGGGCGAAACAGAGTCGAGTCTTCAACTCCTGAAAACTCTTCTAGTAGGAATCTAACCACTGAAAATTTAACCTTCTTATGAGTCAATCGATACATGAGGGATACAATAAAAAAACCCTTTAAAAGACCGTCTGTAATATCCATCCAAACCCAAGAAACTCTTGATATCTGATGGAGAGATGGGTCTAGGCTAGTTTCTCACTACTTTAATCTTTTAAGGGTCAACTCGAATGCCATCACCAAAAATAATATAGCTTAGGCAAGTTGTTGATCTGAGCCAAAATTCTCACTTACTGAATTAGACGAACAACTGATGAGCTCTAAGGATCTGTAATAAATTTTTAGATGGTTTGCATAGTCATCCTCACTACGATAATAGACAAGGATATCATCAATGAAGACTATGACGAACATATCCAAGTACTACTTAAACACCCTGTTCATCAAGCCCATGAAAGCTGCAGGGGCATTCGTTAGTCCAAAGGACATAACTACGAATTTGAAGTAACCATACCGAGTTATGAAAGTTGTCTTTCAGATGTCACATTCTCTGACTCTGATCTGATAATAGCGAAATATGATGTCTATTTTAGAGAAATAACTGGCACCCTGAAGTTGGTCGAACAAGTCATCAATTCTGACGAGTGGATACTTATTATTGATTATAGCTTTATTCAAATAACGGTAATCGATGCACATTCTAAGAGAACTATCTTTATTACGCACGAACAAGACTAGAGTGCCCTATAGAGAAATACTAAGCCTGATAAAACCCTTATCTAAGAGGTTATTTAAATATTTCTTCAATTTTTTAAGCTCGGCTGGAGCCATTCTGTAGAGTGGAATAGAGATAGGCTAGGTATCTGAAAAGAGATCTATTCTGAAGTCTATTTCCCTCTCAAGAGAAACTCTTGGAAGATCTTAAGAGAATATATCTAGAAATTCCTTACTACTGAAACTGACTTAAGACTCAAACTCATAGAATTTTGTTCTTTGACTCAAACAAGATAATAAACACACCCCTTAGATATCATCTTTCTGGTTTTAAGATATGAAAGAATCTGACCCCTAAGCACTGAAGTACTACCCCTCTATTTAATGACTAGTTCACTGGTAAACTAAAACTGAACTACTCTATTTCTACAATCAACTAAGTCATAGCATGAGTGGAGCCAATCCATGCTGAGAATGACATCAAAATTAGTCACCTCTAGCTCCACCAGATCAACTGAGGTGATTTTCTAAGATACTGTGATCGGACAATTTCTGTATACCCATCTGGCTATAATAGATTTACCCACTGGGGTAGACACTGAGAAATCCTCTGTTAATATTTCAAGATTGACACTGAAATTAATGGCTATATAAGGGGTCACAAAAGAAAATAAAGCTTCGAGGTCTAATAAAACATAAACATGAAGATGGAAAACCTGCAACGTACCCGTAACCACATTAGGAGAACTTTTCTAATCATGTCGAGTTAGGAGAGCATATGGCACTGGAAGTGGAACTCTGCTAAGTCCAGCGACCGACTAGAGCTAAATAACGATTGGATAGACACTGCTGACCAACCTCTGGGAATTCCCTAACTCTATGGCATGGCTTGCCATATCAAAAACACATATCACTACCAGCCCTACACTCACCCTAATGATTCCTATCATATTTTTGGCAAAGTGAATTAGTGCAGCCACTGTTCACACTGCCCTAGGACTTAGAGCCTGCACTCTATCTCGACTGTCTTAATTGAACTTAGGCACTGGCGCACTAGCTAAAAATGGAGCTGGGATGAAAGTTTCTGATAGAATTGAGAATAGTTATCGCATTCTGACCTTGGTTAAAAAAAGTTAAAACTAGTTGTTCTGGTCCTCTTATTCTCTCTCTCCTTCTCCTTATGTTTCTCCTCTTTAATTTATAGAGCATAAACCATGAGTCTAGATAGGTCCATCTCCTTAATCAACATGACATTCCTACAATCCTTAACCACACTATCAGCCACACCAGATACAAACTTACTCATTCTAGACCTATTATCTGCCACCATAGTAGGAGCATACCTCGCCAACCAAGTAAACTTAAGCGAGTACTCCTTCACACTCATATTACCCTACTTCAAGTTAATAAACTCCTGAACCTCAGCTTCCCTTAACTCTAGGGGAAAGAATTTGTCTAAGAAAGTTGTGGCGAACTCCTCCCACTCTATAGGCCCTACATTAATACCTCAATCCTCCTTCTACTACTTAAACTAGATGTGAGCTATAATCTGCAACTAATATGCAGCCAACTCTGCACTCTCAATTAAAGTGACGACCATGATATTTGTCACTTTATGCACTATGTCTAAAAAATTCCTGTGGATCCTCTTCAGACTTAGATCTCAAAAATAGGGGGGATTCATCCGAGTGAAATCTCATAACTGCAGTTGTATTTGCCACTTGATTGTATGGAAAAATAGCTTGCTGGTTGTTCTGAACAACTACGGAATGGGATAAGGTCGTGAAAGTAGCCATGAATTCGACGTGAGAGACATGCTCATTTAGGGGATCTTCTTGAATAGATGGTGATGTGGGCAATCCTCGTTCCTTCTTTTATTATTTTTTCTAGGAGGCATTATTTGTAAATGGAATGAAGAATGAGTTAGACAGACGAATTACATTGAGCTCATACTCTTTCGCATGACATGAACACTGAAAAAAGGAAAACTTTCCTAAAATGTCTCGTAGCCTCTTGTCCATGAGTGTGGCGTGCTTTATACCCATGCACAAAACTCTACTCAACATTACTTTCAGACTCCCTAGGACACTTTAAAACTTTTGGATATGATACCAATTTTTGTTATGACCAGAGGCTACCCCCTAGTCGCGACAACGGTGCTTGTGGCCATAAGTGACCAAAAGCTAACCCATGAGCTGGTACCTACTGTAAGCACTGAGCAAAATAGTAATATAACACGTGAGCAGAAGATAAATTGATAAGGTACTATAAATTTAAATGTTGAATTATGTGTCAACAACATATCTGAAATATCTAATAAAATACTGAAAGAAATGACTGATTGTCTAAATGATTGTCTGAAAGACCTTAAACATCATGAGTAGTTAATGGGACAAACCCCAAATAACTCTAGCTGAATGAACATAAGGAAATACTAAAATAACTGAGATAAATATATCATGTCCTCCATGGATGAGGACTCACCAATACTATTGCTGAGTAACGTTGAGTTGTCTAAGAACAATCAAGAAACTGAGCGTCCAAACCTATGTTATAAGACAACATAGCACAAAGAAAAGTATGCAGTCAATACTTTGAATGTAATGATATATGAGCTGACGACTGGCTAAAATACCTGAGATAACTGAGCATGAATGCATGAACATGTAATATCTAAGAATACAAGACCAAGTATAAACATATTTCTAAGATAACCTGCAATCTGAAAGACTGAATTCTATGTAACTAAATAACTGAAAATTTTTATGCTTTGGTCAAACAAACCTGAACTAAGGCATACTGAATACTGACTGAAACTGTGGGAGGTATCATGTAACTAACATACCCCAATCTGAGCTAATCGGAGTCCAACCTGTAACCCCAGTTAGAAAGGTGTCAATACTGTTCCACGGGTACTAACACTGGCTGTGTGGATCCACTAAACTGGTGTCCCGAAGGAATAAGGAGCCACCTCCTGCTGGCAGGTGCTCTCATGAGATATACATAAACCCTCAACTGGCAATAGACATCTCAAACCTACGCTGGCTACGTAGTTCTATAACTCAGGAATTGCTATTAAGGGTTACACCCTATACTAGTAGGAGAGCCCCCACCGCAGGGTTCGCTCGGTGCTAAGTTCTACTCTCAACTGAACTGACACTGGTACTGAGCTGAACCAAATTCAACTAATATAACAACTGACATTGCTCATCTTGATCATAACAATAGAGTAAATGGTAATATTTATGATTTAACTAAAATCACTACTTGAAAGATCTGAAATGTAGGTAAACACTTGAGTATCTAGTGTTCATAACCCACCAGCACTGAATGATCGCAAAATACAATATAAAGCCAAAAACATTAGTATAGGATCATGGTTCAAAGACCCCAAACATAAAAACCCCATCAATTAAGTGAAAAACATGGGCTTGAACATGGGGATGTCTTAATACATGAGAAACAACATGACTTCACGGATAAATTCACAATTCAATATTATGACATGGAATTCAATTGAATACGACATGGGAAGATCGAAACTTGAAACACGAGATAACCTAACTTTCTATGGAATCATACTAGGGAATGAATTGAGTCAAACTATGAGGGAAAAACATGAATTAAACTCATCTTGAACATATGCAACTTCATAATGATAGAAAAACTCATATTTTAATCAAATGAGAGGTTTTTGGTCTCCATGGGTGAATAAGACCCATGGAGGGTTTCTTGAACTTAGAAGCTTAAACTCTTGATTTCTTAAGAAAGAGCTTGAATTTTGCTCTTGGGAAAAGAGGAGGGTTTCATGAGAGCAATTTAGAGTGAAAAGGGCAAAAAATGCCCTTTTGGAAGTCCCAAATCGTTTTAAGGACGAATTGGGTTGAGGAAAATGATTGAAATACCCTTTGGGAACTTAAATCAAAAATCTAGGCGGGATATCCTTGGTATGACGCAACCCTTTCTTGGGTCAAGCCACCATCGCGCCATGAACCCCCCACTTGTGGAGCCACCCTTGCATCGTGGGTCTATCGCTAGGCTCCACTGTTTTAGTCATCCAAACACATCCCAAACCTCATCCGAAAGTATTAAAACTCTCCCGAGACATACGTTTAACCCCCCTAAACATGAAGCAACTCAAAAATAATATTTTGGGGTAGGGAAGACCAAAATAAAAATCTGTAAAGCTTAGATGTCTTGAAAATGACTAAGTCCTCAACACTTAGTGAAATTTTCAAGCCTTGAACCCCTTAATCATGCAACTAAGAGCTGAATCGAGCTTTGAATATTATGGGATATTACAAGGGTGGATGAGTTTGAAGGAGAAGATTGAGGTTTTTGAAGATGAAGAAGAGGGTAGGGTGGGTGGGTTTGAAAAAGATGGAAGAGGGTTGGGTAGAGGTTAGAGGGTAATTTTTATTTTTTCTATAATTATATAATATTTATATCAATTGTAAAATTATTTTTAAAAAAACTTGGCTCTTTCATTTTTTAAAATTTTTTTAAGGAGGGTATATAATTGCCCGAGAGGTTAAGGGTCTAAATGAAATTGTTCAGACAAGTTTAGGGCGAATGATGTATTCTCTCTCTATCTATATGTGTGTGTGTATTATGTATGTATGTATATATATATATATATATATATATATACACATACACACACATCACATGCACGAGTATATTATCTCATAATATAATGTATATATATACATATATATATATATCATCTTTTGAATATATATATACACACACATCACATGCACGAGTATATTGCCTCATAATATAATGTATTCCTTATTATACTTTGATGAATTATTGGTGATTTACCTTACATTATTATAACTTCAACAGTAAATTATTACTTAGATTGTATGATATCAACGTATTCAATATACTTGTATATATTCAGTTAGCTTTTGACTTCTATGTAATTAACGACACTAGATATACACGTATGTACATATATATATATATATATGGTACGCACTTAATGGACAATATATTTATTTTATTGAAAGTAAATAGAAAACAAAAGTTATGTTTACTGTTATTTATTTATTTTATTTAATATATTTAATATTTCTTAGTTTATTTTTAATATTTATTTTAAAAACCAACCACAAGTGGTATATTTTTATTTTATTTTTTTTTACAAAAACCGATCACAAGTGGTTAGTTTTTAAATATTAATTAATTTTTATTTTTATTATTTAAATAACCGACAACATGTGGTTGGTGTAATTATAAAATAATATTAAATATAATTTAAAAATATATTTGATGTTATATATTAATTTTTTGGAAATCAAAATCGACCACAAGTGGTCAGTTTTATTTAATATTAATAATTTTTTATTTAAACTAAATTTTTGAAAAATAAAGCCGACCACTTGTGGTCAGTTTATTAAAATATATATTTTTTATTTCTTTAACCAAAAATCTGACCACGAGTGGCCGTTTTTGAAGAAACAAAAACCAACTACAAGTTTTCATTGTTCAAAAAAAAAAATTCTTTTTTTAATCAAAACAGACAACGAGTGATTGTTTTGTAAAAACAAAAAAAAAATCTTTTTTCTAATTTTTAAAAATTATTTTTTTAATAAAAAATCGACCATAAGTGGTCGAGCTTTGTAAAAAATATTTTTAAAATATTTAATATATTTTGTATAAAATTTAAAAAAAAAATTGAAATAATTATTGTATGTTTTTTGTTATTATCGACTACAAGTGGTCGATTTTAGGAAATTATTTTATAAAATCAACTACTTGTGGTCAGCTTTTGATTAAAATAATTTTATAAAAAAATTATGTACCATCTGTGGTCGATTTTTATTTTTTTAGTAGTGTGTTGGGTCTGGGTTGGGTAATACCTTCATCGCGAATGCGATCGGGCTGCCACGAAGCGATGGTCCGGATTATCGGCCTTTACAAATGCAAAGGACTGGTTATGAATGCAAAGGTCAATTTATTATCCTGGTCAACGTGGATCTTTGCGATCACGAGGTACTATTCAAACAGTATAAATAGTTTATTTCGTTATCTTTCATAATTTTTTGACCTCAAAGCTTTGGGAATGGTCGATTTTATGGATTTTCTTCATAACTCGTGCTTAAGTAAGCTTCACATTTTTATTCCCATTAGTTTTATCTTCAAAATAGCTTTAAAACCTTTATTACTGGATTTTGGGGGAGGTTTGCCGATAAAGCTTTAAAATAGTTTTTTCTTCGATTTGAGCCTTGTTTTCTACTCATTTACGTATGAATTTTCAACTATAGACTCCTATAATCTTGGAGAACATGTTTTTAAAATAAAAGTTTAGTTTTAACCATTTCTTTTTTGAACCCATTTTTCAAACTAATTTTGAACTCATTTTAAATATAGCTAATATGGATATCATTAGCTTTTTTCCTAATGTAAAGATGATATTCTGATGGTTTTAGCTCGTGACAAGACTGTTCGAGAGGGATAAAGCTCCGTATTGAAGGATTTTAGTCTTGAATTCAGCACTTCGAGGTATGTTATGGCTTAAATACTTCTTTCAGACTGGATTGAGTAGTTAGCAAACATAAAAAGCATGCTACAAGTTAGGGAGTTTAGTCTTGTGAGTCGTATTTTTGTATTATTATTAATCATGTGCCCCCGTGGGCATTAGGTGTAAATTATTGTTAACTTGGACGCATATAATTGTTGTGATGCCCGAGCGGGGGCTTTATATGATATTGTAGGCCTTATCTGTGCATTGACTTGCCTTATTCATTATTGTGTCGCTCGAGTAGAGGATTGTCTTGTTATGTTAGGCCTTTCATGAGAATTTATTATCTTTAAAATGATATTATTGAGATCTTATGTGACTAATCATCCTAGTGGTGTCGAATGAGGACTGATAACATGAATTAGAGACAAATTAAGTTGAATTTGAGTTCATTTATACTTTTATTGATTTGATCACTATCTTCATCTTATTGCTTGTGTCCATTACATTCATATTTCATCTGTACATATTCATGTGATTGATACCACTACAAAACGTTGATCTTTTGACAGAAAATGAGATACTTTATAAAAATGCCTAAATCGAGGAATGTGTTGGTTGGGTTGATTGAAACATGAGAAATACTAGTTTTTGAAAGAAAATGAAATACTTTCATAAAAATGCCTAGATCGAAGGATCTTCCGATCGAGTTGATTGAGGTATGAGATTGAGTGTGTGAAAATATATGAGTTGTGAAACCCCCCTCCCCCGGGTCTTATTATGAAGCATTGAGGCTTGTATGGTTTATATGATGATTCCACCATCATTGCATTACATTGCATCGCACTATTTATATTTCATCTATGTATTAATTATTTGGTATTCCGTTTCTTTCATACATTGCATATTTAGATGCCTTTTATTTACTTATCATATATTGTAAAACTGTTAGTGGAGACTGTGTAAGCTACCATTTGGGAACTTCTCTGTTTGCAGGTTACGTGCTCATAGTATATTTACTTGTTTTATTTTTTGCTTTGCTTAATCAAACTACAATACAAATTGAGTGTAGTGGACCGTACTCACTCTTATGGTGCCTTTTCGATACATATCCTAGTTCGAATATGATGACTTGTGGCAGTTGATTCGTGATAACAGGATTGGTGATCGAGGTATGGGTGAACTCCAGAGTTTGGGGAAACCTCCAAACCTATTTTTAGTTTTATCATGTTTTTACTTTCATTCGGAGATAAAATATTGTATACTGAGTTTCAGACCTTGTTATAAATGCCTTCTACTTATGATACCAGTATTTTGGGACTTGTTGCTTGTCCAAAGTTTTATGTTATTTACATATTTTGCTCGACACCATTCTAGGAGTCTTGCATATTGGGTTTCTTTTAAATTTATTGATAGTTCTATCTAGTAGGTTTGGCTTGCCTACTAAGGCTTGGTCTAGGTAGGTGCCATCATGACCTCAAATTTAGGATCGTGACACTCTTATTGGGGTATATACAAAATATTTTCAAGTCGGCCGATTCGTATTATCCTTTTCTAAAGTTTTAAATATAGTGAGAGGTTCTTTTAAATGCATGGATTAAATTCGAGTAACTTAAGCAGAAAAGGTTCACGAGGCACTAATTATGGACGAGGCTAAATTGGTACGGACTTGAATCTAGAACTTGATCGTATTAGAGTTGTCAATACTCTTTGGAGTTTACACTATACATCTTTAGAGAACTTCACTCCTGGCTCTATTACTGGTAATTTTTACACTATTATTGTTGACTCTTGATCTGTAATAAAAGAGCTAAAGCAACAAGATATTTCTAATTTTATCAAATATTTAAGGTTACTTTCATATGACACTTAACCCTTGAGTTGTTGGGGATCACAAATGATCTTAATGAATTCTTACAAAGGAGAGAATAAGATATTACTTTGTTGGGGGTCACAAATGATCTTAATGAATTCTCACAAAGGAGAGAACAAGATATTGCAAATGTCATTCTACTTTTTAACGTGATGAAGAAAGGATTGTGAGTACTAAGTGATGAAGGATGTAATTCACTTATTAAGAATGTGTCGATATTCTTTGTCAAATATGGTATTTAATTTCATGAGTTCTAAGTTAATTAGAAGATCTCACCGTAAGTTGTCAAGTATACTATTTTACATCACTATCCTTTGAAATACTCTTTAAAATTATTGATTGACAACTTCAAAAACTGAAAATCATTTTAGTTAGGTGACAATATATATACTTATTGGAGTAGTCTGCTTGAATTCAACTAAACTCATTTTCTAGTTTTGACATCAAGAAGATACTAAAAATGATCTAATTGTATCTTGATAATTTTAGTGAAAATATAATGATTACTTCTAAGAATTAACTAGATATTTATATTGTTGATGTACGTGATATTGATGAATCACCTATCTAAAAGGACTAGATAATCTTTCTGAAGAAAGAGCTAATTAAGGCAAAAAACATCTAAATTGTCTCCTTGTGTTTCGCCTTGTAAAATTTTCATTGCGCTTACATATTATAGATGGCTAATGCTACCGTTAAAAGAGTTTCTTTGATAATAAAGTTGATCAAGAGCAAATCGTGAAACCAAATGGATGATGACTTATTGCATGATGTCTTATGTAGCATAAATACTTAATATTTTTCTAATGAAAATATTATGAATACATTTCAAGAAATAAAAATTCATAGAATATAATTATAATAATATTTTTAATTAATAAAACCTTATTTCGTTTACTTTCCTACACATTTATTTTATAGATTGTGTTTGTTTAGCAAAAATTTTAAGTCCACCATGTCTAGTGCTCTAATTGGTCGATGCTCACCCCACCTGTTCTGCAAAAAGCTTGTACTAAATTCTCCAATCGACATTGTTAATTCTCAAAAACTCTTTCACAAAATGATAAACGTACTGTTTATCTAAACAATATAAAAATTAAGAGTAACTCAATACAAATATAACGAGTCATAGAATTGCAAATATACTAATTGAGAACATCAAGAACGTGAATAGCATTTGAAAATTTCTTTGTAAAAAGTTAGTTGAAATTTATGTCTTCACTTGATATTGTATGTAATTAGTTCTATTTTTCTCAAAATTGTAAGACTTTTATAACTTTGCTATTTAAAGTAATTATGATTTATTTATGAAAGAGTAATATCTTAAATTATATTGCTGGTAAATTTTTATTTCATTATTTAATTTTAAGATAAAATATATAGATTCACAATATTGCTAGGAATTTTTATGCTATTTTACTAATTTACAATTAAACTTAAAAGATTCATGAACCCCATATTAAATAAAACATTTCATCTTTTCTTTAACAATAAAAATATAATGGGTTGTGTTATAAATGTATAATATATTATATATTATAGTAAATGTTTATCAAGATATAGTGGATATCTATCAAGATATATATTGAGTATCTATAATGAATATATATCTAGATATATTGAGTACCTATCAAGATTTAGTGAGTATCTATCAAGAGTTGAAATGCCTATCTTTTGGAGAGAAATTAAGAGGATTTTTTCCTATAAATAGAGAGGTTCTTTCAAATCATTCTTCATCTCTCAAGATGATCTCTCTCTCAATCCTCAAACGAAATAAAGAAGTCTCTCTCTTCTTCTCTGTATTCTTCTTGTTCTTACTTTAATATTTTACAACACATTATCAGCATGAGGCTCTATCATTAGAGATCTATTAGTACAAGATTCTATCGGGTAAGTACTTTATTGAGATTTGTTTATAAACGTTGTAGTTAATGATTACATAACAATCTTTAAAGAATTGAGGGAAAAAAATTTAATTTGGAAAGGAAAAGTTACTGCACATATTTGTTAATTAATGGATGATCCAAAACGTCCATGTCATGTATCATTGAATGCAGGTATGATTGAATTTAGATACTAATTATTTAGTTCTTGAAGCGGTGAAACAGTTTTGTAAAAGTGAAAGGTGTTACATCTTGATATAAATATTGATAAGATATTGGGTTCAAGTTTCATCAATTTATATCTATGCCTTTATGTGGATAAGACATCAAATTTGAATCTCAATACACCATATTAATGATACAGTGATAGGTAAAGAAAAATAATATTTCTTTTATGAAAAGTCGTTAAACTTGACTCACATAATATGTTGTATTCCATGAAGTGAATATGGTAGCAATGTATAATAAGTCTAAAAGATGACAATTTGCTCCATTCTTTAACAAAATGTGGTAGTATTACATGATATTGAGGACTACAAGATATGTTAGCGAAAAATTATGATGAATGAGAATTTTGATTGTTATATATATATATATATATATATATA